>NW_010409106.1:6238-27456 GCF_000710305.1 Buceros rhinoceros silvestris
TCCTGCTGATCGTATGGTTAGTCTTTCTTTGGCCAGAGGAAACTACTGCATACATCTGTGATAAATCTATCCTGTTTGCCTAGCTACTCACTCACGCAGCACTGATCTGAAAGAAATACAGAAGACACAGACACCCTTTGCTATCAAACAGGGATCTTTCCTCCTTTAAATTCTGTACTGAAGAATATGGTCTTAATGTGTGTTTTCTATTCCCAGTATACGTTTAATTTAACACTTCAATTCCATTTATATACCAATACAACCTAATGTCCTGAATTTCCTTCTAAAGATAACAGTAGTGTGTTAGCGATGTTGTTTCTTTATTTTAACCTGGTAATTTAGTTGCTATAAGGCTTAAAGCTAAACTGTTGTTTAAGTGGTTTGCTGAATTGGCACCTAAATCCTGTCTGCCAGTCCAGACAGAAGATGTAAGTCATCCTCTCAACAGGAGGAGACAGAATAAAAGACAAAGGTCCCATAAGATCACTTCCCTACAAAGGGAAGTGGATAGCTCACTCCAATCAGTTAAAATTTCCCAAGCAATCACATTACACAGGAACACTTGCTTCATTATGGCTAAGAGCGAATAATGCCTTCTTTTTTTACAGCATGAGGATTTAACAGCTCCAAAATCCAAATGCTTACACAAACTACCTTGAAATTGTTTCTGCTCTTACTCAGCAATTCCTACTCCTCTGGGGAAACAATGCTTTAAAAAAAAAATAAATAGACAAGTGCTTGCATTTCTATTCTAAAATAGACTGACATCTTGTAAGCAAGAGGGTTGCTACGGCACACATTAAATACAGTACAGTGTATTAACAGAAATGAAAACTTGGTTCAAAACCTTGTCCTACAAACTTTAGAAGTTTAAAAAATTATTCTATGAGGATCAGCCAGCCCTGAAACCAAAACTCTAACCTGAAAGGACACTGGATACGCAAAAGAATAACAACTTCAGTCACCTAATACTAACCCAGCTATATTCAGAAATCAGTATCGTCAGAATTTTATGTAGGCATGATGATACTATCTGCCTATATGAATATGGAGTTCGCTCTCCTGAAAAGAAGTGTTCTGTAACTATATCCTGTCTGTGCCTTTTCCCCTAAAATGTAAATCCATGGGATGAATCCAAGAAACCTCAACAAAGACAATCCTACAAGTTTTATAGGAAACTAAAGCAGCTGAATAGAGAAGACACTGAAGCAAAGGATGTGGTAACCTGAACACTTATCTGATAGAAACATCACATGTGTGAGATGAAGGGTAAGGTCAAAGTCTGAACCGTGTGAAAAAAAATGTTTTGTTGGAACCTATAATTTCTTAAATACCAGTATCAACCAGTTTAGAGATCAATCTGCCTTCCTACTCACACAGCTGTTCTGCTGGTATTCACAGAACTATCATTACTTCTGGGAAACACCCTTGTAAGTTAAACAGCTTAACTGGAACTCTCATTATTTTCAGAAAAAGAATACACTGAACACGTTCATAAGTGAGAACAACTGGTGGCTTATCTTTAGGAAATATGTACAGTTTATTAATTTTGTGAGAGATTATAAAATCCCTTTATGTATTTTTACCATGCTGCCAACTCCATTTCAGTTATAGAGACTTTTTTTTGTTATCTTTTCACTTTCAAGTAGGGCTGAAACTTAAGCAGTGATATCTTGTTAAGGACTATGTAGTTAAAATGTAATCAACCCACTCTAAAAAATAAGTTACCTACTATTGAAGGGAACTGGCTTGTCAAGAGAGTGGTTGCCTTGGAAACAAAGTCAATTGGCAGGAATCTGATCATCTGAAAGAGACTCATCAAGAAATAACTGACAGAGGCTCTGATGATTTACAGAGGAAAAAGAACTTGGCAACTATCCCTCTCATAGAAGGGAGATCGTAGCAGCCCCTGTGAGGAACACTGCTTTCCTGAACGCGCACAGACTGCGAGGACTTCCCAGGTAAGCCAGCACTGCAGTAGTGTGTTCATGAATACTAACAAGTTAATGCTTCTCTACCGAATTGTCTTGAACAAGCACCTTTGATCAGTGAAGTATAGCTAGAAAGAAAATAGAACATGATCATCTTTGCTGAATTGTTGACCCTGATTGAAGGCACTCCCTCTAGACACTACCCTCTCCTCTCCTCGTGGTAAGGTTCTTGTAACACCTACATATTCTTACAACTTCGGGAAGAAAAATGAGAAAATATGGAAGTGGGATAAGAATAGAGGAGAACAGTAACTGAGACAGTGCAATGAAGGACAAAGAATATGAGCGTTAGTTTTCAAGAGAAGAACGGGAATAACAGGGAATGAGCAAAACAGAGCAGTGGGTATGGAAAAGGCCATAGGTCCCACGGTATCTGCAAGTGCCAAGATCTCACACGGAATCTGCAGACTCTCTCTCCTGAAGTAGAGACAGGAACTGGGACTATCCGTTGTCAGCCAGAACCTGAACAGTCTTACAAAGGCAAAGAGCAATTCACACGCAGACAGTGCCCTGAGTAAACACTGTGAGGAAGCCATACATGGTAGACACTAGCTGGTGTCTGGAATTAATTTATTTTCCACTTTTAAACAAGGAAATGAAAATGAATTACCAACTTTGTAATCTAGAAGACAGCAAGATTCTCCAGAGCACCCTTCACTTTGTATTTATAATAAAAAATTCTACGTGACTGCTTAAGGCAACTTCTTTGGGGTCAGGGGGGTGGTTGAAGACATCAGAAGAACCAAGCTGGTTTCCATTGACAGAAATAGAAGGAATACTAGGCTTAACATCCAAGGACTTTATGGAGACTAACAAAGCACCTTTTTCTCTCAGTCAGCTCCACAAAACTTTCCAAATAGTAGTGAATCTCAAACATCAGCAATCTTTAAACCAGAAAAGGTAACTTGGAAGATACTTGGAAAAACACACGTCACACTGCCTTCTGAATGTGTCACCTGCATAAACTACAAGAATGCTAAAATTTACAGAACATACATTTTATAAAAATACAATATAGAACACAGTCTGGTTAGTCCAAAAGCTTGTCTTCAACTACCTCTTTTTAGTGTACAGAAGACATAAAACAGGCAAGCATGGACACTCACAGGAAAACCTTTCCCGAAGTTCCTTCTGATAAGAAGCCTTAGTCTGTATTGCTGCCACAGGAAAGATCTCTCACCATACATGTGCTATTGATAAAATGTTGATCTCATTGCTACCTTCTACTAGCATTTTCTAAAGTATTGAAGGGTTGGATTCAGTTTGATTTTAAATAAATTTCCAAGGCATTTCAGTTTATTGCCTCTCAATTTCCATTTACTTCTTTGATAACCTTTTCCTTAAGACAGAAAATTATGAACATACAATTTCTTCACGTTTATCTGCACAGCATTTTGTGTAGCTATAGAACCACAATTCTAAACATCTAAGCTCCTTCCTTGTAAGGAAATCTAAGCCACTGATAGTTTAATTCTTTGTCCTTAGAGTCCTTTGATTTTTTTATATTTATTTTGGGAAGGAAAACAAAACCAGTCATACTTAATCCAAAAGTACACTAGCCTTTTATGTAATAAAAATATATAAAAGACATAATAGGTCACACTGAAAGTTCACCTTGATCAGTGTCTTCCACCAATGACCAAAACGTTTCTCAGATGCCTCTAGCAAACAAAGGGTGCTACTGAGGTGCCCTGCCTGCAGTTCTCGTTCAGTTTCTGCCTTCTTGTTTTTCACCTTGATGCCTTCTGACCCTCTTCTTTTTTCTTCCATTTCTCGCCCAATGGCCACTCAGTTTCTCCCCAATCCATTTTCCTTCATTCCCTTCAGCTCCCACAAACTTCCTTTCTTCTAGTTAATTTAAAACCCAAAATTTTTACAAATTTTATTTTGGTTCCTTGATATATCTATGTTCTCAGGTCTTCAAGTGTTGAGGAGAGCAATTTCTAACTTTTCACAAGGCTCTAAAAACAGTGTAGGTACTCCACGAAGTAAAAGATGCAGACTGTTGGTATATAAATAGAAGCACTGAACACCTGATTTCACAAACATACATTGTGTGCATTGGAAAGCCAGATGTGATGTACCTACACCCCAAAATCAAGACGTTTCACTGTGTGCTAAAAGAACAGATTTAGAGCAATGCTAAGCGGATCCTGTGGGCCTGCTCAGCCAGGCCAGGTGTATCAAAAGAACTACTAGGCACAAAGGTGCTCTTTCAGACCAGTGCAGAGCTCAGTCCCCTGACTGTGGGTAACCCTGAAAAGACCATTCTTTGAGATGTTACTGACGTGTATTTGCAGTGTGACTACATCTACACTGTAATCTGGGATTATTTTTAATGCTAGCAGCATCCAGGATGGCATGTCTTCTATTGATAAGGATTATTTTGCTCTTTAAGCACCTGTGTATATTCCTTTCAACCAAAGATTCCCAAATTCTACACATACTACAAAGGGAAAAGCTGCAAGGATGTGTTTTAAAAGTGTATACAACCAGTAAGTCTCTAAAAAGAAAAGTCACAGGTAAATAACTAGGTTTTTCCCTTCTGAGTGCCTACCATGGGAGAGAAGGAAAAGCTCTTGTCACACAATCAATGAGGGTGCACCCTCCCCTCAGGTATTTATATACCTTGATAAGACCCCCTCCAAGCCTTCTCTACTCCAGGTTAAACAGTTCCAGCTCTCTCAGCCTTTCCTCATATGAAGGACTCCATCTTAGCAGCTGGACTCGCTCCAGCTGCTCCATATCTCTATTGCACTTGGGAGCCCAGCACCCCAGGCATGGTGGAGGTTTTCAAGACATGAATGAACAGGGTGCTAGATAATTTCATATAGGCTTCCTTTTCCACTGAAGACTGGACCAGATGATCTTTTGATGTCCCTCCCAACCTAATATGTTCTATGAACTTGCTACCTATCAAGACTCCCAGGTCTTTTTCCACAAAGCTGCCTCCCAGCTGGATGGCCCCCAGTATATACTGGCACCTGGGGTTTTCCTCCCCAGGTGCAGGACTTTGCACTTGCCTTTGTTAAACTGCACGAGGTTCCTGTCAGCCTATTTCTCCAGCCTGTTGATGTTCCTCCAGATGGCTGCACAACTCTCTGGCGTATCAGCTAATACATTGCTTATATACTGACTGAAACTGCACGAGGTTCCTGTCAGCCTATTTCTCCAGCCTGTTGATGTTCCTCCAGATGGCTGCACAACTCTCTGGCGTATCAGCTAATACATTGCTTATATACTGACTGCTAGTTATTGTTTTTCTAAATTATTAAAAACTGGGGTCTCATCAGGTCTCTTGGCGGGAGCACGGTGCAAAGATAACTTGGTTTATAGACTTAGGACAAGGCGGTGCAAGAAAACCAAAGCAAAGGAGAAGGGGAGTCATATGTGGAACTGCAGCGAGAGAGACTGAGACTGGACCAACATCCAGTTACAGAATGCTTAGGAACCACCGCTTTAGAACGTATGCACTCTGTTCCCGTGATTCTTCCACCATAAGTGTTCCGTGACCAGGAAACAAGAGCTGTAGCTCTAAACCACAGACACTGATTTTAATAACAAGACATTGCTCTGTATTCTTTGAAAAGAAGTGTAAACATCATCTTAGTATTTTTGCTAAAGCAAATAATAGGAATTGGTTTTAGCTTTTGGCAAAATGAGAAAAAGCGAGTATTTTGCTTTATCATTCATTCTCATAGAAATTAATTTTTCCATATGCCAATTAACATTTGCATTTTTCATTAATCCCTTTATTCCTATTTAATTATAATATCCAATTCAGACCTTTTATGTTGCCAAAAGGACATCAGAATAAGCTTTCTGCATTGTATTTCATAGGTTGAATAGTAGGGAATGTGTTTTGTGATTTTTGTTTTGTTTTAAACCAAGTGATTTCTTCTGACCCACAACTTAGCACTTGAAAGGCACTCTATCTTTGTAGACAAAGAATTCACCTTCACCTGCCACTGAAGAGAATGTGTCCCTATTTTGCTCAACTACCACTGAACTTTTCTTTCTATGATGTCATCTTATGGACAAACAAGATAGATACAAACACCACATGGAAATAAGTAATAGGTACATCTCAAAGAAAAAAGAATTAGTATAACAGCTCTATTTTCCTTTTAGAAAACATAACATAGTAAATTACTTGTGGATGGCTAAAAGAAATACAAATTAAAGTATTAAACCTATTACACAAACCTCTACTCAGCCCTGTTTCTGAGCTACAGAGCTTTTCAAAAGCACGCAAATAATTGAAAAACTGATAATATAGATAGCCTGAAATTATTTCAGAAAACATAGAGGATTATATCACAAGTAACACCACCAGAAAAGACAAAAATAAAGGGAGTGAAAGCTATAACAGACTCTAACTATAACTGATGCTACTGATATGAGAAAGGATAAATAGTAGAAAGGTAACATAATTTGCAAAGATATGTTGACAAATAGGCCAACTACACTCTGAGTCATCCAAAAGATGAGCAAATAACAATTCCTCTATAAACACAATCATGGGCACAGTCCATTACTTATGACAGCTCCAGTGATAAAAAGAATATAGCATTGTATTTATACAGACTGTGCATGAAAAACTTCATGCACACGTTAAATGGTATGGCTAAGAAGAATAATAGAGGTTGATGAAAAATCTATATTCTTACCCTTTTTTATTCTTCACAGTCTTTGCATCTTCTGCCTAATTCAGAAAATATTAACAGTATCTGTTTGTGACAGGGTATCTTTAAGTAAGCAGACAAGGGACAGCCTAATTCTAACCATAAAAAACACCTAAATACTAGCCTAAGTATATTTGAGTCTGCAAACCTCAGCACTTTCATCCTCCTAACCTGAATCTTGCATAAACATTCTCACGCTAAACAAAAATTCCATCTAAATCTATTGTTACCATAGTCCTACCTAAACTGAATTGCATTCCCGCTTTACCCATGCATGGCACACTTTCCTATTCTAGAACCACCATTCCATTGTTAATAAGGTCTCTCAAGACCTAGATCTCCCAGATTTGGAAACCAATGACCTTATCCTGAAACTATTGGATAGAGTGGAGAGTCTCCCTTTCGAGTAGGCAGTAAAACTGGTCCTAAACTCTGCTCGAGAGAGTGTGACAGAGATTTCACAAGTGAATAGACCACAGGTAACACCTACCTGTTGCTCTTTTCTTCAGAAGTCTATAAAAAGTTCTGAAAAAAAGAATTCCTCATTCCCAAACTTTCTCTCAGTATCCCCGAACCCTATACACAACAAGCACCTTCTTGGAAGGGCAGGTGTCACACTTTGGAAAACACTGTAGAAAGCTCTACCTGTGAAAGCTTTCCCACCACTCAACTGTTTCTTTCTTAAATTAGTGGTCTCAATAGCCAATGGAACTGAGGCAGAAACAGAGAAAGATTCGTTAGGAGTAGATTTAATTTCCCCTGTCCATGTCTTTACAAGAACTCCATAAGCTGTGTATATACATCACAAGAAAAGACAAATTCTGAAAGAAGTCTGGAGTATCCGCAGCAGTACCAGCTAAACCACACAACAAACTAATATCCAGACCATGCCATTCACTTCAAAAATTCACCCAGAGCAAAACAGAATGGGTGTTCCCTTCAGGTAAGAAATCTTTCTCCTCTGTAGGAAACCTTTTCTTTGAAAGGAAAAGGAATGAATATTTTGGGCACAGATGCAAAGCCAGTTTAAGCAATCAAACAGAAGCTATTTCCAGTATTCACTTGACTCCTGCTTTTACAGTTTTCTACTGAAGCGTTCCAAAACTCTGAAAAGCACAAGAAAGAGAAACTAGTCTTACGGAAGAAGTTGATGAGTACCTCTCAAGGATTCAGTCAAACCAGCATTTAATAAGAACAGCAGTGGTGACAGAAAACAGGGCATAGTATATATATCTTCTTTACAGCACCTTCTAATCCTTTTGTAGCTATTTACAGAAATCACTTTTTAAAAAAAACAGTGTAGAGCAGGCCACTTGAGAACCAAGTGTTTGCCACCAAGCTTCTCCTCCTTGAAGACACCTATATTTCTAAGGAGTCCTGGAATGACATCTCAGCTTTCAGAACACTGAGAAATTTAAGGAGGACAAAAAAAACCTAATTCATCTTTTCTTACCAGGGAAACTGTTGCTCTTCATCAGCAAATCTGCCATCACTGTTGACACTTCTGTTGAAATATATGAATGCAGAAAGTATTTTAGAAGTTTCATTTCTATAGCGATGTGAATAGATGGCAAGGCACAATGGCTGGATAAAGATGTAAACAAAACTTAGCTTCCTTATGATTGTCAGAAATTGCTCCTTGCTTTCCTAAGGCAACATGTCAATAAATTCAATCTGCTTCAATTAATACACCTATTCTAACTAGATAGTTATTATAAAAAACAGAATCATGAACAAAATGATAAATAACTCTTCCTCTGAAAAGGTCGTTTTCTCTTTTTTTCCCCCCTGTATCTTTATAAAGCAGCAGCGATTTCATTAGCACTGTTCATTCTTTTCATCAGTCCTTGGGAAAACAAAAGAATCTCAGATGGAAAGTAAGCAAGTCTCTCGCTAGAATAAAATACTTCCCTTCTGTTCTCTTTGAAATAAATGTAACAGCGTTAATGGCAGAAATCTGCCATGCTATTTTGGCACACTCTAAGTTTCATCATTAACACAAAACCAGCTTTATTAGAAAACTTATTTTGGTACATGTATAGGAACATGTGGGGAAGGGGAATAAGGAGTCTCACGTATCTCCTCCTGTACAAAGTGTACTATTCCTATAATGCTCTCGCTTAATTCCTGCAAGTATCCCAAATCACTGGGATACAAATTGGGGCTGACACAACTGCTTCCTATGGAGAAAGACAGGACTCCAGGTTATAAAAAATATCATATTCCTTTAAGCCTTCATGCTATTATTCCTGAATACAATGTACTTTAAAAAGAAGTCATACAAGATGCCCCAAGTATTTATGACAGAAGCAGATGCAATCTAATCATAGCAATCATCTAGTACCTGTAAACATGTTCTGTTGAAAAAGAAGGCCCAACCTCCGTTACTGCAATGACCCCTCTGCAACCTTTTCTATACAACTGCTACCAAGACCAAACTCCATGAACTGTATTGAAGGATAGGTTTGTGGTACCTTTCAACTGACTTGTCAGATGAAGAATGACATCTCTGAACTCCTAAGAGGATATAGATCAAGGTCTGTCTGACTCATGTACGTGAATACTAAACCAATGTGTTTATTGGAATAAGTCTTAGTAATATGTTAGAATGTGTGAGAGCAGTTGAGGTTACCTAGAGCCATTCCATCACACAATGGTATGAACTACTTGGGCTGATATAGATGAGGGATCTTTGTCCTTTACTAAAGGGAAAGCATTTTGTATTACTTCTGTGCACACCGCAGCGTTGCAGGTATGTCTGGTACTGTAAGCTACATGAGCACCTAAATGCTGTTAGTCATCCTTGGCACAAGGCTATAAAGCAGCACAGGCAGCAGCTCTTAGACACCACTGGCAAAAATCATCTCTGTCTCAAGTACAGAGCAAGCATTCACAACCCACAGGAGAAGGTAGAGATGCACTATTCAAACATACAGATCCTGCATTCAACGCAGAAAGAGGGAGGAATATTATGTTATTTGTCTATTTTGGAGAAAACTAGTTAGAACAAGATTGGAAAACATTTTTATATCATCTTAAGGTCAGTAATTTGAGATCTAAATTAAGCGATGGGTGAGATTCAGCTGCCTATAGTAATACTCTTCATAGCGCAGTCATGGATAGGACAGGCTACGTGCATTAACATTCCTACTTTTATGGTTAGAATCATCAGTATCTTCCCTATCATGTTAAGAATCAGAAAAGTAACTAACAGGTCATAAAGAACATATGTCAGTGTAGCTTCCACAAAATGAACCTTGACAACTGACTCTTCAAATATGTATAATGATACTTTAAGAATATAAAATTGAAAACATAAAATTTTCCCCTTTCAACTTTCTATATTTTCTAAAACTCCTCTTATATGCAGAAACCAAACTGAAAATGTCCTAGAAGACTTGATGTTGCAAGAAGCAATCTTTTTGGTGATAGGGGTTTTTTTGCCTGTCCTAAGAATATTTCAATAGAGAAGCCAGTCATTCTCAAAAATTATCAAGGCAATCAAGGCAAATCATGACATTCTGTGGTTCAGGCTATCAGAAAACTTAAAGACTGTGGTACACAGTGCCATAAGAATGGGTGATTATGAAAAGCACCAGTTACAAGAAAAAAAAAATATCAAAAACTTGGAGCTCTAAAGGAAAAGCATGTAGGTTTGAACAGATAGAAAGGATGTATAGTGAGAAACTGTTCAGTCATATCTGCGAGTTTTAAAGTTATGACTCGGAATGAAGGTCATTCTTTCCAAGCAGTAGAAGTACCAGCTGACCCTTTCTTATCAGAGGCACTTGGATACCAGTAACTAACAACCCATTTCAACTGCATCACTAAACTACTTCACACCAGACCTTTACTAAATAAAAGTCTAATTACAGTAACTTACGTACTATGATAATCCAAACCGTCTTTAGCTAAAAAGTCTTTGGGGTCACTGATTTTATTGGGAGAAAATAATTTTGTACTGAAGCAGGCTCCTCGGTGCTTTACTCTCCTACATTCACATTATTCACTGCTGGGTTTATTTTCTTGCTTTCCCTCCCTCCCTCCCTCTCTATCCATGAAACTACTTCTTTTCTCCTACAAGTCTCCAGTTTTTCAGAATCTGTCTTTTTTTTTTTCTTTAAATCCTGCTTTCAATTTAATATAAGAGTAGACAACATTCTCTAAACCATTCAGTACTATCATCAAGTTAGCAAATGAAAGGCATTTCATCTTACAAAATTAAAAATGTACTCCTTAATATCAAAGGTTCTTAAGAGTATCCAGGGAAGTAATTATTTTCCTAAGCATAAAAACATGCTAGAAAGAAGATATCTACTGGCAAACATTTATATTTAATAGTGACCAAGTGTTTCTAGGATGCGTTTTGAAAATAAACTATTCATTCTTTGCTGTAGAGACTGTCAGATCTGTCAGTGTTATTAGCACAAAACAGTTTTTCATCCAAGTACTAATGCAGCAACTGAAACACCAACTGAACGCAGTGCCACAGACTATTCGTCCTGGCATAAGAATTCAGATCTGAATTGAAAGACAAAAAGAGTCTCATTAATGTCTTACATCTGTTTGGTCATCAAAAAAACCCTAAAAAAATTTCAAAGCCACAAAAAAAAAAATCTGCCTGTACTGCCTTAGAGAGCAGTAAGAGCTTAAGTCTGGGGCTTTTTTGTGTGTGACTACATATTTCCCTGAATGACTACATATTTCCCCAATACCAGAATTGACAATACGGCTCTTCTTGTCTGTGGGGCTAAGGAAAGAATGTGCAGCACCTCAAAACGCCAGGCTTGGACTGCAAAAGCAAGCACACTGAATTTAAACTTGAGTATTCTATACGCAATTATTAGATGACTGAGTTTTGAAATGTTTATGATCAAACAAAATTAAAGTTATTTTATATCAAACAACTTCTTACCAACAATTTTTGAACAGATTAGTCGTTTGAGTGTAGACACTTCCTAAGGACAGAAGTGTGAAGATTTTTTTACCCTAATAATCTAAACATAGGTTTGTTTTCATGCATAAGTACTGTTGCTGTCAAACTCCATCAATATTAAACATTTTGATACTTGCACCACTGAGGAATAGGGTTGTGTGGAAGGTGAACATTACTATACTCAAGCGATACCAACCTTTCTCCTCTCAGCTGAAACAAAAATTTTCCTCCTGTCCCTTTTAGAAAGTCCTCCCTCTCCGATCTGCTGATATTCTCATTACAAATTAATTGTCTACTTTCATCGCTGAATGGTGTGTACGACCTTTGCTCAGCTAAGCAGTTATTACTTGTGCAAAGATTACTCATCTTCTCCGGTTCTTCAGAATCTAGCTTCTCTTCACCTGAAATAGCCAAAGAATACATTTTGTAGAAGTGTTCTCACACGACAAACATACATGAAAGAGCTCAGAATGAATTACTGTTTGTCATGTGACATTATCAAAATTTGCTTTTATCAATGTAACAGGTGAGAAAGCTTAAGACTATTCAGAGCAAAGTAGTCAAAGTCTTCTTATGAACATCATTTCTTAAAGTCTTTTGGTTTTGTAACATTTTAATATTTTTTTTTATTTCCCTTTTACAGATGGGTGGATTGTACCTTGCGAAAGCAGCAATTATATTTCAGGATCTGAATATTACGAAGGTACTTGAGCAAAAGGTAGCTGTTAATCTTGTACCTCGTTATGTACACATGACAAGAACCTGCACAAAGAACTTACATAAACACTTGCACGATCCCCAAAGGGTACAAGGGGCAAACTCAGGCTGTAACATTAGGTTCTCAACTTCTCTAATTAGTAACATCAACTTATTAAGGTTAACGGATTAAACTACATGTTGGGGTACATGATAAAAAAATATACTTATAGAATGTATACATAATAATGAAGTAAAGTTTAGAACTCTTCGTATATGACTTCTTTTGCAATAAGGTAAAAAAAGTGAGGTATTCAGTTTATCATGTAACGTAATAATCCCAGGCAATCTAAGAGTTGTCATTATTACAAATGAGCCTTCATTAAATTCAGAGTTCCAGCACATTTTATTATGAGTCAACGTGCAGGAAGCCAAGATGTCATGTCATTTCCCATCTGCAAGAAAATTACTTTTAAATCCCACATTTAGTGACCGTTATTAAGTCTCCACTAATGAAACTCTTTACAACAAATACGATGTAGTTGGAGGCCTGTCAAGTCATATCAGTCCTTTTTAGTCCTTTTGTGCTCAACAATCCATCAGGGCATCTCCTTAGATGATGTCATCTCATTATTTCTTTAAACATTTCAGCATTTAATGTTAACTTTTCCCACTGACAAAAACGTTCAGTAAAAATTCCATTACTTAGGAATCTATAGGAAAAAAAGGCACTTGATTTCAACTCAAGTCTCAGAAGTGAAAGCCAGTATAATTTTTGGCAATCGTATTTTCAAAACTGCCTGAAAGCCATTTAAATATTTAAAAAATTTATTCTGAAAGGACATGCGTGTTCTTCAATATAATAAAATAGTTCGTGTAATTAACGATATTAACACAGATCATGCAGTTATTTTTCTAGGAAATAATATGTATCAAAACATTCTTACTCTGATCAGGAGGAACTGTTTTAGCTGAAAGGCAATTTCCCTGAGAATTTCTTCTAAACAAGTGTGCCCGACCACTGCTGATTTTTCTAACCTCTGCAGCATTGGCAGGAGGTTTTGGAAGGAAAGTGGAAAAATCTTCATCTTTTGCAAAAGTGACTAGTATTGGTTTCTGTGACAAAGATAAAGACGGTATTTTAATCAAAGCACAGAGAAAGTCATTTTCATATAAGCAAAAATTAAAAAGAACAGAAAACCAAATTATTCATACAAAGGGTTAAGCGTAGAATAGACTAGATAAAAATTACATAGGTTTGTTCATGCATTTTCACTTCCATAGCCATATCAGAATCTAACAATATCCCACTGAACAAGCCAGATATCTATACCATCATCACCACAGAAAGCCATTTAAAAGCAAACGTTCAGGGGTGCAGAAAACAAACAGAAAGTAGCCTGAGCAGAGCAACTGAAACTCGGAATTACTCATCTCCCTCATAAATCCTCACATATCATCTGCAGTATGCTTATTTGTCAAAAAAAAATGTTGAGCCAAAGACATATGCTAACAATTCCAGCAGCGCATCTATTCTTTATGCTTTGTTTCTGAACACAGATGTAGTATTTCCAAAACACTTCAAATATGTTCGTATCACATGCACCACTTCCTATCCCTCAGGCAAATCACACCGACCCAGAAACATGCACATACTGGTTTTATTTCTGTCAGGATCCTGCATCTGAGAGGAGGTGACCAACAGTACAAAACACATGTTGTGCCCTACAGGAACGCGTTGCCCTCCGAGATGCAGGATCTCTAACAATTTCCTTACAATAAAGAATCCACTGAAAGCCTCCACTCGGATCCTTCAGAGCTCTCCCCAGCAACAGTTGAAGAACCAACACGCGATACCCACTCCCCACAACCACCGTGACTAATACAAGCTCTACATTTACACCGCACTAACTTACCTCCATGGGTAAAGCAGAAAAAGCAGGTTTTATCTTGCTCTTAACAGTAGTTTTGACTAGTTTTTTTTCCACTCTCACACACAAGATAAATTAAAATTTAACACTAGTATTTAAATCCAACTGTAGATACATTTAATCTAAATAAAAGTATAGTCAGAATTTTTTAATTGATTCATATAAATACACTGCCTTATCAAAATTACTGAAGTATAATACTTTTTGGTATTTTTTCTCCCTGGTTTCCTAAGTGTTGCATCCTTTAGATCACTGTCTTGAAGAAACAACCTATACAGCAAGCACACTTAACTGTTTTTAGCATGCTCTGCTCTTCCAGGTACTAAAGAAATGATCATGACTTAATCGCATATTAAATGGCTAAATATAAAAAAAAGGTGAAAGAGCAAGTGCACCTATAAATTCAAAATTTTCACAGAGAGGGGAAAAGGGGTCCTTACAAGTACCTCTGTTTTTTAAATAAACTACAATCTTTACACTTTATAGTTGTATAGAAAGCACAACCAACCTAGTTACTTTCAAGTTATCAATCACAAAACCCAGATCAGCTGAGGCTGGAAGGGACCTCTGGAGGTCATCTTACCCAAGCCCCCTGCTCAAGTAGGGCCACCTAGAGCCAGCTGCCCAGGACCACGTCCAGGAAGCTTTTGAACACCTATGGACAACCTGTGCCAAGGCTTTGCCACTCCCACAGCAGAAAAAGCGTTTCCTGACATTCAGAGGGAACACCTTGAGTTTCAGTTTGTGCCTGCTGCCTCTGATCGTGCCCCTGCCTGGCTCCATCATCTTTGCACCCTCCCTTCAGGTGTTTACAAACATAGGTAAGGTCCTTCTCTCCTATGGGCTGAAGAGTCCCAACTCTCTGCCCTACTCCAGCCCCTTCATCATTTTTGTGGTGCTTCACTGGACTCTCTCCAGTTGCTCCACGTCACTCTTGTAGTGCGGAGCCCAAAACTGGACACAGTATACCAGGAGAGGCCTTACCAGTACGGAGTAGACGGAAAGGATCGCTTCTCTCAACCTGCTGGCACATGTTGATGCTCATGACCTTTGTCTATTTTAGTAAACTTACACAATAAAGCTGAGTCAAGAATCCATCTTCTGATTCTTGTTAATGTCACTTAGAATTATGATGCAATACAGCAATATTTAAATTGTTTATTTTCTTTTTGGGGAAAAAATGACAAAACTGACTTTATAAGTCTCGGATTAAAGTTAGTACAGGCTCCCACTTCTCCCCAACCTCTTAAACCATATCTTTTCCTAACACTATCAATACAACATATTTTTTTAGTGAGTATTGCATGAGTTATTTCCAGAGTACTCACATGATCCAGTGGGCTAAGACGAACACCAGACACTGGTCTTGATTCAGCCAAATCAAAACTGGATGCATGAAGACTAGCATAAAGAAAATGAACATAATCTGAATAAAGCAGACCCAGTGTTTTGTGGTGCTTGTTTTTTTAATTGCATGCTTCTTCCCTTTGCCAACGAAAATGGGGAAAAGGAGGGAGAAAGGAAAAGAGATAGAGCACTTTTACACTATCACTCCTCTTCCAGGAATGCTCTTTAACTTTGATATCTGGCAATCCAGCAGCACCAAGGGAAAAGAATTACAAGATCACCTGCACACCTGCCACGATGCAGTTTATTTCATACACATCTGTAACAGTTCTGTAATACATGCCTGAATTCACGCACAAACCCAACTGTGGTTAGTGTCCAAGCTATCTGACAAGCTGCAGAACACTGCAGGGCAGAAAGCCCAGGTTTGTGAGGGCATGAGCATGCTCCTTCCCTACAAAGGAGCAGCAGACACAGAACTAACAGGGGTGTCAGCCAGAGGGACCTCATTACCAGCAAACAGCAAAGTCACTCTCAGGCTGTTGCCTTCTGTTAGGGCACAACATTATGCAGTAAGGAACATGAGATACATGGAGCGCCTGCAGTCACGCTGCCCTGAAACCAGCACAGACGCTGCCATACTTGTATGGCCATTCAAAAACGTCTCAGCATCCTGTCTGGCACGCCTGACACCTAACATTACAAATAACAGCTCCTATCTCCTCCCCACAGTCATTACATTGGCATATAAGGAGGCCTAAAAAATGACTGGGAAAATGATTGAAAAACAGCCCAGTATAGATCTTTCTCTTTTGTCACAAGAGACAGATCTATTGAGCTCTGAGTGAATTATAGTAGGTAACAGAACTCCACACAGAAATAATTCTGAAGTAGTATAAATTTTGTTTAAAAATGAGCATTTCAAACTTCAAAACGTACAATTTTGTATTTTAAAAGAGCTGAGAAAGCTCTGAGAAAAGGTCTAGCATACAGTTTATGTGGAAGCAAGCAAGTTTTCAGTTTCTAGGGAAAAGCTGAAAAAAAAATCTCAATTAAAAGCATATACTGTCTTAAGAAAAATTTGAGTTACAGACCATTCTCCTATACTATTCTCCACATACAAAACTAGTGTAATGATTGTTCCTGGTAGCTTTAATCCACAAGAACTTCCTGGACATGTAGATTTACACCAACAGTAAGGATCATTAGAAGAAGGCAAAGGATGTGATTAGGAATACAGATTAACACAGGGGGAAAAAAAAAAATCACTGGAAACATAATTACAGAATCAAACCTCTTGCTGCTAAAGGATATTTGTAAAGAATCTTAAAGCCACAGTACCTAAAAGCTGAAGGGGGTCGATTTTGAGGAGCTTGTGAGGATCCAGATCCAAAAAGTTTCCTTTGAACCTCTGTTGGTGTAAATGGTCTCCGAGTTCTTAGTGTTCGTAGAATGCTTCTGGCTTCATTTATGATCTCAGAATTGGTTTTCTGCTTCGCCACTGAAAGCCAGGAGAATGGTTCTGCCTTGTCTGTAGTTTTAGTCTTTGAAGCTTGCATTCCCCTGCAAAGTAGCACACAGGAAGAACACTGGACAATATATTCAGAAGACACAGAACATAACGCTAGTTTTAAATTGCAAACTATTAAATCCTCAATGGTTACGGTACCACAGTGCAGTTAAGAAGGATATTGCAACAAAATTCCGGACAACACTGAAGTAGTGGAAAATAAGGCTCATTGATACTGCATTTCCCTCACTATTTCTCAGGTCTGTAGGAAAATACTGAAGAGCAGAAAGCATCTGACATGGAGGACCTTTAGTATTTTAGAGGGAGCTACAACATACCACACTCAGTACCACAGTGCTTTCTGGGCCAAATGTGGTACTCTCCAATACTACAGAAAATCTGTTACTAATAAAACATCATAGCCAAAAGAAGAATTCAATTAAATGCTGTAAAGAGACACAGTTCTTTCTAATCAACTTAGGAAATACCCAGTGTAAGTCATCAATCCCACTAAGGGCAGCTTCCTGATATGTCAAAGAGGTGTTACTACCAGCAACTGAAGCACATTTATCAGTAATTGACAACTACAGACAAGGAAGAACAAGCAATTCATTTTTTCCTCTGAGAGAAATGCCTCCCCAACCCACCCTCAAGCACATGCAAAGACAACACTTATTTAAGTTAAATTATCAACCCAAACTTTCAATCAGTGTTCTGTCCTACTGCATCTTCTAGCAAATGCTGCGGGTAATGAAAGACTTGCTCCATCATCTCTCAAGAACCCCCAAAATCAATCACCATCCTGGTGCAGTTTTTTGTAGACATCATTCTTGTCACTTTACAGCAAACACATTGTGAGCCTTAAATTGCTTCTGAAATTCATCTTCTGCTTTTCAAACTTACCTAAAAAGAAAAGTATGTTTCTGCACTGTCTGTGACTCAGACCATCTGGAGACTCCTATTCTCTCACATAATTTATGACAATGAACTGACAGTACATCAGATGCCACCATCTTGGTTATTTCTACACTATGGAGAAAAAAAAACCTCATTTCTCTAGTTTCCTAGTTCATTTCTTCCTGTTCTGCATTTTTACATTTCCACCTGCCCCTTCCGATCTTTCTTCGAGAGCCTGTACGTTATGGCACAGATTCTTTAGCTACTACACAACCCAACCCCTTCAGCTGAACTGCACAAGATAAAATAGGATGCTAAGGAGCAGTGCACCAACCTCTTGCACTTAAAGATACTTAATGACAAAACACAGGAACACATCAGGAGCCTGAGCCTGTCGGTGGTTTTAATCTTTACGATTACCATTAATATATTACTTTTCTTGCGACTATTACAACATGATTCAAAAGAGTTAGGTAAGGAATTCCACTGCAGCACTCTGACTGGAGCAATTACACAGCCATTCCTCCCTGAATAGGGAAGGTAGATTATCACGCCCTATTCACCCCGCTACTGGGAGTTAAGGTCTGAGTGGAAGGTCTTCTGTGTAGGCCACATGTCTGATACAGCATACGTGGAAACAATAGCTGTGAATAGATACTAAAACATCATAAACAAATCTACAAATCAGGAATTTGAATTAATTCACGCCTCTTCTTTTCTATATATTTCCATCCACCTTGCTAAATTTTAAATAAATCTTCTCGAGTAACCTAGTATCTTACATTTAATCTTTGAAGGACATAGTTTTCTTTAGTTCTTAAAATCTTCTGTGCTGTTGACATTGAAATGTATATTTTATTGGATTTATGTATATCTTCTTCACAGCTAAACTGAGAAGCAACCTGAAACACAGGACGTGTTTCTGTGGAACAGCACCATCAGCTTAAGGTTTTGTTAATTCCACTGTCAAGTGCAAATTTTCTATCCTAGAAGTACATTTATTTATTTGCCACAGTTGAGATCAAACTTCCCTTATAATAACTTTTTGATGAAGCTTTCACCTCTTACCTATTTCTTTTCACCAGGAAAGGAACTTTTCTCCTATAAGCTTAATTAGTTAATTCCAACTATTTGAGCACTGTTACTCACCCTTCCAATCCATTAAAAACAAAGTTTTAGTAACTAACATTGCAAAGAGAACCTACGACTTTTTTGCACACTTGACCGAGCCCACCGCTGCATCGCTGCCTGCTTTAGCGGCGAGGGGCAGCGCACGGCCTTCCCCTGCGGCCAGAGCAGCAGCACTGGAGGGCGGCAGGCAGCCAGGAGCTGTCACCGCAGGGCAGCAGCAGGCCACTGACCTGAGGACAGCCTCAATGCTTCATCATCTGGGCACAAGGTAGTATTATACAAACTGGAACTGTGTTGTAATTACATATAATTATTAGCCAGAAAATGTAACAGAACACAGAGAAACAAGCAAGCAGAGTCAGAAAATATGAGATGTGGAAAAACAGCTACGATGGGGTAAGAGCATACTCCTTGCAATCATTTAAAAATCACGAGCAATTCTTTATCTGAATGAGCCTGGCTGCTGTGCCATCACAGACCACCCACCACCTACTTCGCAAAGAGCAGGTAAAGACAATTTGACGCTCTATTTTATAACGCGCAAGGCTGAAACATTTAAGCATCAAGCAGTTGCTCTGCTGCAACTGTTCTCCAGAAGGAAACTTCATCTGCTCTCCAGCATCCCACACTGCAGAAGCTTTGAGGAAGCACCTTCAGGGATGTTAGGCCAGTCCTCTCCCTAGAAAACTACTACCTAGATCTGTGCAGAAGGGAAAAACCCTCCAGTCAGCAGCAGCTTTCCCGCCTTTGGTGAGCATAAGGTACCTGAATCATTCAATCACCATGTCAAAGACCATTTAAAAGACAATTTAAAATTAAAATTTGCTAAAGAAATTAAAAGGAGGTGCAACAATCAGAAAGTGGAAGTATAGGACAACGGAGCAGCACAAGAGTGGAAGGGGAAACAACTGCACTGGCTGCCCAGCGTATGAGCTGGTTTTACCTTTGGTTTTCATTGTTTACACAAGGGTAGTTCTGCCTGGTTGTGTATTTATTTGTAAGAACTTCTATTTTTTTCCCCAAAAACTGTGCTCTAAACTCTTTTTAAAATAAAGCATCTGTTAGTTGCAAATAAGAAATAATTCTAACTCTTAGTGCTTCTTCTGGAAAATCCAGCAGTTCCCATTTTGCCCCAGTGCCCAGCAGGGGACAGACAAAGGGAACGTCATAGTGTCAACAGGGACAGTGTAACTGGTATTTACAGATCTTGTCCCACACTGCTGTCACCATTTCCCAGGTAGCCTTATACTTGCACAGACGAAGAGCTCTTCTCTGACTCTTTACTAGAAGGTAGGGAAGTATTACTCTAGTACCCGAAAAGCCCATACTTGGGCTCTTGCCTTTCTTCCGCAGTTGTTTACTCCAGAGGTCTGGTCTTTTCTGTACAGGAAGATTTGAAAGCAGCAGATAGCGGTACAGGATCAGAGACCCCCGGATTAGTGCTAGCTGTCTCCAGAAGCGAGATGGCTACACCCCTGCAGCACTTACCCTGGGTCAGTCACCACATGAGAGAAGCACAGTTGGCTATGTCAGATGTGGCACAACACTGACTCTGCCATCGTACCTCCCATCTCAAAACCAGTGTCAGAGCACACAGCGCAGGTATACATGCAATCATTACGTACAGTGAGGAGAAATGCTGTGCTCAAGCCGTGAACACTGCTCACCAAGAACTGAATCCCAGTTCTGTTGGCCCAAGCAAGTTTCTACAATAGTCAGTACCCAAATACAGGATTAGTAAGAGCAAGCTAACAAGGGCTGTTATTAGATATAATTTTAAGCATCAGCAACTTACCAATCACAACTGAGGCGCTTTCAACCTGGCAAAATTTTGAAGCAGAGAAATCCCTATCAAAAAGACACGAGAAGGAAGTTACGAGAAACGGAGCCTGCAACCGTTCACAGGGCACGATTTCCAGGGCAACCGTCAGGCAACAGCTCCAAGGGGAACTTCCCAGCGAAGCACCACCTGTGGAGCAAAAGCTGGCGCGGGCTTTGCGGCGCAACAACCTCTAACCCAGCGAAACAATGCTCTGGCCCGCACACGGCGGGCAGCAAGCTGCCGGTAACGGACCGGGGGTTCTCCCTCTCCAG
>NW_010409107.1:0-2004 GCF_000710305.1 Buceros rhinoceros silvestris
GAGGCGGGGTCTGCACCGGGGCGCTGGGAGCACCTGGGGGTGAGTGACTTTGTGTACAGCACTTGGAATAAAATAAACCGGTGATTAATGAGCTCCTCGGGCTCCAGTGGGCAGCTTCGGGGAGTGGAGACCCCTGGGGGGGGATCTGAGGGTGCAGTGAAGAGGAAGGAGAAAACCCAGGAGGAGGAAAAAGGGCTGGAGGAGAAGGCAGCGTGCTCAGAAGGGAGCAGAGGGGGTCAGAGGAGCCACATGGCTGGGGACAGAGAGGAACGGAGCCTGCAGGGAGAGGAAGGGGCTGGAAGAAAAGGGATGTGGTGGAGGAAAGTGGGTCAGAGCGTGTCCCAGGGGGAAAGAGAAGATCCATGCACGCGGGAGGGCGCGCTGGGTGCACCTGGGGAGGGTACGGGGGATCCTGAACCCATGTGGGTGGGTGATAAAGCTCCTCCTCTCTGCTGAGCTCTCAGCCTAATCAGTCTGAAGCCTGGTCACAGTGAGGCTCCTTGAAGCATCTTGAGCAGACCGTGACGGCCCCGAGCAGACCCTCGCTTCTGCAGCTAGGGGATAAGGTGCCTGGGTGCCGTGTCTGGCCTTACTAGAGAAAGCTTTAGGGTTCACATCGGGTGATAGGTGGGGTTTCCCCTCATCCCATGGGACATCTGAGCCCGGGCCACCTCTACATCCAGCCAGAGGTCTGAACTTGATGCCCAAAGCCTGGTGTGTGTTCAGAGAGGTTTGCACCAGGAAGGTGTCCCCTCCTCAGAGTGGCAGATCCAAGGCCACGCAGATGGGAGTAGACGAAACCCTCCAGAAGTCCAACTACTGCACTGGAGAACTTGCAGAAAATAGGGATGTGAGGAGTGTGACGGTGGTTGGGTGGAATTTATCTCCGTGGCTGATCAGAACAGCCCAGACCTCAGCTCCCGAAACGCTCCAAAGGAGCAACTGAGACACCTGAATGCAGCGGTACAGAGACAAGAGATGCTGCAGATGCGACGCAGGACCTAGGGGCGGATCCTGCCCTTCTAGAGTCCCATCTTGTTCCACTCCTTGAGGCAGCATGTAGGCTGTCAACCACCTAAAAGGACGCTGGGTCCAGCTGGAAGGAGCTCCAGATCATTCCGGCAGCTGCTTCCGCCATCCTGACGCTTCTCCTGCTCATCGCGATGTCCTACAGCTTCAGCCTTTTCTCTGCCCTCAGAGCCAGGTTGGCCCAAAAGCTGCTGCAGCTTGTTCCTCACGCTTCAGCGTTGGGAAGTGCTCTGGGACAGCTGCGTCCGTCCTCTGCCGTCCCCTGCCCCGCCACTTCACAAGAGCGACGCTGACGTGTTGTCACCAGGGTCCCACCCGCAGTGTCAAACCCACCGAGGCACTCTGCGAGGATATGTCACCAGCGTGGTGACCCACCTGCAAGCAGGAGGATGGCCCTGGCCCCTGCAAACCCGGCAGGCAGTTTCGGGCAGGAGGGACGCAGCAGCTGCTGCCTGCTCCGCAGGAAGGGAGGAGGACGGGAGGGCACCAGCGAGGCCCTCCAGATAAGGATAAGCCATGTCACGTTTCCCGTTTGTGGCGGAGCTGGCGCGAGCGCTCCTCGCCTGGGAGCCACTGCGGGTGGAGGGAGAAAGAGCGACGTGGTGGCAAGGACGCTCAAAACTCAGCGTGGGAGGAGCGGGGGTCCGTGGGACTTTGCTGCTTCGCTGCGGGAAACGGCTGAGAGAAAAGGAGGAAAATCCACCTGGGTTCGGTTGCTCTCCCACGGCAGAGGGACCTGCAGCACCCAGCAGCTCCCCTCGGTGTTTTCCTCCTGGAGAAAGGGACCCTCTCGCTAGGGTGCCCCAGGGGAATTAGTTCAGCTGAGGAGTGTCCATCCCCTTTATCCTGAACCCAAAGCTGAGGGAGGCCCAGGGCGTCTCACCTGGCTCTGCTTTACCTCCTGCCCTGCCCAGTTCCTCCTAGCGCTGTCCTGAAAGAACCACCAGCCCCATGACACCATCACCGCGAGGGAGC
>NW_010409107.1:2178-2463 GCF_000710305.1 Buceros rhinoceros silvestris
GCCGCTGAGCCAAGGGCGGGCACTGTCCCAGGGGTATGGGGCTTGTCCTGGAGTGTCTTCAAGATATGGGGCTCGTCCTGGGACGTCTTAGGGGGGCTGGGGCTCGTCCTGGGACGTCTTAGGGGGGCTGGGTCTCGTCCTGGGACATCTTAGGGGGGCTGGGGCTCGTCCTGGGATGCAGTGGAGAGTATTTTGGGTTTGCACAAGACTTATTATTGGATGTTTAAGGAAATAATCAAAGCAGGGTGAGGAGGAGGGGTCACGGTAGTTGGATGGCAGCGTCCT
>NW_010409108.1:0-1001 GCF_000710305.1 Buceros rhinoceros silvestris
CGGGCCTCGCACCCAGCCGGGCCCGCGATCCCGGGGCTGCCGCGGGTGCCGAGCCCTTCCTCTGCCATCCCCGCACCTCCGGAGCTCATACCAGGCTCCCCGCGGAAGGGGACGCGCTCCCTCCCGGGCCGGGCCTGGATCATGCGGTTCTGGCGATCCCGGGGGTCTTCCACGCCCCCCCGCCCCCTCCATCAGGCTTTCCTGCACACGGTGAAGTTAGGAACTGACCGCGTTCAGTTGTGTCTAAGGCATCCTCAGCACCTGAATGCAAATCAAAGCCACAAGCAATTAAGTATATACTTACCGTTAATTACGTGTTTACACACATCAAGCACGTCCCTGACAGGCAGCAGGATGGGGCCCCAAGCTCCCCGTGCGGGGAGGGCTGCTCATCCCTCCCCGGAGCTCTCGGGGGACAGGAAAGGATGCAGGGGGCATGGGGGCACCTGCACCACCGCCTTGGGTGGCACCTGCGGGGTGTCTGGGGTTTCTTCAGCAAACACAGGAAAAACACAAGTGCAGTGGGTTAAATGCTGCGGCAGGATGGGTGTTGCAAACCCAGACTCGTGCTCACAGACAAGGGTCATCTTCCCCGGCAGCACGGGAGGTGAGACCAGGCTTACAGGACTTTATTATATTTTTCCACCCCCCTCAGCTCCGTTCAATCCTCTTTGCTCAGGCCCAGATCCGCGCGGAGCCGTGCTGCGCCGCTGAGGCTTCGGCCGCTGTGGCAGCTTCGCCAAAACCGCCTGGCGGGTTGGGTGCGTGGAGGAACACAGCCACATCGTCGCTGGCTTCTGCACAGCTTGACCTCAGTGAACAGCGCTAAATATGGCTCGTGTCGTTGAAGTCTCCCATAGCACTTCCTCCCTTAGGGGAGAGCCGGGAGGTTTTTCTTATCTCCTGTTACAGATAATGCAAAGGCCAGTTCCGAAACCCCAGCTCGGTGCCGCGCTGCTGCGGTGGGGAGGAGGGGACCGAGCAGCCATCGGCAGAGGATG
>NW_010409108.1:1058-2608 GCF_000710305.1 Buceros rhinoceros silvestris
CCGCGCTGCTCGGGGGGGGAGGGGGGGCCCGAGCAGCCATCGGCAGAGGATGCACCGGGCGTCCCAGCCCGCCAGCTCGGCCATCGCTTTGTGCAATCTTGGGCGAGTCACCTGGCTGCTGTGGCGCTGGTCCTCGGCTCTCCCGGAGCGTTCCTTTGCTTGCCAAGAGTGTTGCAAAACAGTGGTTGTTCTGTTCAGAGAGACGCTTGGCGGATGTTCACACCTCTCCAGCGATCTGCTGCTGTTCTCCTTGGAACCCACAGCGCCGGAGTCAAGTGGTTATGTCAAAATTTGTTTGCATTGAAAAAAAAATGTTTCTTGGCCTCGTGACCCCGCAGGAACGTTTGTGGCTATGTGTCCCAGGGGCTCGGCTGCCTCAAGTGGCCCAACCTGCTCGGGGGCATCTGCAGCTCCCGGAGTCTGTCTGCCTCAGGGAACTTGGAGCCTACTGGGTTTTGTGCCCCCATCTGCACCGTGGGATGTGTCCGGTGCACAATATCGCCCTTGCTCTGCAGGAGCTCTGAATTAAGAAAAACAAACTGGGAAAAGGACTCAAAGCGGTTTGCTAGTGTATGAGCACCATGCACTCTCGGCCCCGCCGGCTCAGCTCTCCCGTGGAGGGTTCGTGCTGCTCGGCAGAGATGCTCTTCCCAGCCGTGGCTGCGGGAGAACCGAGAGGAAACCCACATTTGCGGAGAGGGGACACCACTGCTGCTGCTGGTTTTCCTCCCGGTCAGTCAGTTATTTTTGTTAACGCTTATTAATGAAGGCTTGGGAGAGTTCTCTTTGTTAAGGGCTCACACTCACCTCAATTAAAGGCTAAGGAAACTACCCAAGCGTATCACTGAGTCATCGAAGAAATCCTGAGGAGCACGTAGGAGGCTGAACTCCGCATTCTTGTTTTCACAGCTAAAAAACCAAGAGGGGACACAGGAGCAACACCTGGAGACCGAGTTGAGGGAGCCAGAGCTGGAGCCCACGTTCCTCCCGACGGTGTCCGGCTGATCCCTCCCCACCCCTCCCGCACCCCTGACGCATCGGGAGGGAGAGAAAAGCTGCGCTGGGAGCAAAGCGAGCCAAGGCGCTGCGGAGAATCCCGGGGGGAGAACGAGCTCGCAGGAGCTGTATTTGTAAAGGGCAGGTCTGTGCCAAACCTGACGAACTTCCCTTCACCCAGAATTGTACCTGGAAATATAAAAAGCCGCAGTGTTTGAAAACACGTATTTACATTATATATGCCCCAAAGCAGAATAAACAAAGGTTACATTTGGAAGCTCTCCGTCTTAATTAAAGCGGCACTGCTTTGGACAAACCCACAAAACAGGTGGCTCGAAGTGTTGTGTTATTTAATTTATACCTTCCAGCTCCCTTAGTCATCGAGCTGGGACAGCGATAGCATCAGCAGCCACCCTGCTGCTGCTCCATACCCGCGGCAAGCATGCAGAGGGAGTTTCCAGGGCACTGGGAACCATTCACCACTGTCCCGTGGCTGCTTTTTTCTGCCTTTTCGAACACAAAATCTTCCCTCCTTTCTTCCTCAGCACATATCC
>NW_010409108.1:2770-4770 GCF_000710305.1 Buceros rhinoceros silvestris
CCTGTGCCAAGGCGGTTGTGGGGAGTCTCCCAGGGGTAAGAGCAGCGTCGGGGTGGCCCCTCAGTGCCACAGCCCTGCTCTGCCTGATGCCCCCGTGCAGTCCTCAGCTGCTCGCATGGCCTCCTGCCCCCCGGCATGCAGGTCCCCAGGCACGGCCACCTCCAGAAGATGCAATACGCCCGGTTAATTTGTCAAACCCACCTCGAGGCATGACTTGGAGAGGGGAGCTGTTTCCTCCACTGTGCTCAGCCATGAAACAGTTAATAAAGTGCCTATTTGCACAGGCGCCATTAGCTGTCCTGCCTGCTGGGGAAGCCTGGCAGGACAGCGGGATGTAGCTCTCCTCCATGAAGCTGGGAACCCCAGAAGGACCAGCTAAACTCTACCCATTTCATCCCCTTGTCGTTGCAGAACCCCCTCTGCAGTAGGAGCTGTAGTGGGACAGGAGCGATAAACTCCTGAGTCGCTTTTCCGCTGCCTGCAGGTCTCCCGTGGTTACGGACTGGACGGCTTGGGCTGGGCGAGGGCTGCCTGGTGCACGGCAGGTGTGTGCACCCTCCTCACCCGGGACCTGCAGCGCGATTTCCCCCAGCCCCTGCCTTCAGACACACCGTGCTCTGATTTTGCTCAGCAAGCGTGTGCTGGCACTGCTAAGAATAGAAAAACGTCAAATATTTCAGCTTTAGCGGAGCCCCTTTCTGTTTGTGCTCTGCTCCCCAAGCGACACGGATGGCTTTGAATTTCGCAGCCTGGTGGGGGTGAAGAGCCCTTGAGCGTGTAAATAAGCTGCAACAGCGGTACTGAGAATGTGCTCCCTGCTGGCAGTTTCCCATCAGCTGCTTCCCAAGTTTGTGTCTTCTCTGGTTTCTCTCTTTGCGGCCTCGACTTCCCTCTCAAACTGGTCAGGGAAGCTAAAAAGAGACAGTGCAATATGTCAGTGGGAAGCAGAGGTGGAAGCAGAGGCTGTGCCCCTGCGAGGGCTCGGATAGCACCCGGCCAGCACGGCCATCCCGCGCCAGCTCACACCGCCCGGTGATTCGGCCATCTCCAAAGAGCATCCCACCGCATCCCACCGCATCTCCCATCCTCTACCCGGTGCCCGTCAGACAAGCGTGTCCCTGCCCTGCAGCAAAGCACGGGTGGAAGGTGCTGCGGGGCAGACCCCTTACCTAGGGAAAGGAGAAGATCTTGACACATGGCTGCCCACGATCCCATCTCTGCTACCACGCCAGCCTGCTGCCATCCCTCCCTCCATCCCGCACCCTCGGGCAGTGGTGACGTCCTGCCGGTTCCATGCCAGGGTCACCCCACGCCCGCCCCGGCGCTTGGCGGGAGCGCTGCTGCTGCGAAAGCGCTGTCGCCTTCTCGTAATTAGCACATCTGAAAGATCGCTCCACTTTTCAAAAGAGGAAAAGAGGATGCAGGAAATTACCAGCCAGCTCGGCTGAATCAGCGCAGAAAGGCTCTACGGCAATCAATGGAGAAGCAGCACTAAGCTACTCCAAGGGAAGGAGCCTCGTTAGCGGGGCTCAGCAGGGGTGGCTGAAGCTGCTCAACTCGCTGTTTTCATCATTTTAGCACCAAACTTGGAGGTGCGTGGCTGCGGCAGTGATGTAAGAGGAGGTGGGGAGGGGAACTGGAGAAGCCAGCGTGATGTAGTGCCCCACCTGCTACGGGAACGGTCTCTGCCTTCCCCAGGACTACTTCATCCTCCTCCCTGATCTTTACTGTCCCCGTGAATCTGGCGCCGTCGCCTCTCCCGGATTCCTGCTTTCCTGCAGCCTGAGCTTTGCTTTCCCTGGGCACGCAGCACTGCCGAGGGCTGGCTCCCTTCCTCCATGGCTCCTACGCTTCCCTCGCAGCCCGGCACGTGCCACGGCCACACTGGAGATGCTCGGTGCTTCCAGCCAGCGTGGCCAGCAGGCCACCGAGCCGCGGCCGAGGAGGAGCGAGCGCAGCTAAGTTTAGCCCTGCCACTGGCGGGGAGCGCGTCGGGAAAG
>NW_010409108.1:4809-6194 GCF_000710305.1 Buceros rhinoceros silvestris
GGGGCCGCGGGCCCCCGGAGCCGCGGCCGAGGAGGAGCGAGCGCAGCTAAGTTTAGCCCTGCCACTGGCGGGCAGCGCGTCGGGAAAGTGGTGTTATCTCTTCCCACCTCCTTGTCCTCAGCTGCGCCTGGGCTAATCTCTGCTTGGCACCTTGAGCAGCAGAGCTGACCCGCGCCGCGAGCACCCAGTGCCCTTTTGTTATTATTTTGGTTATCTCCGTCACAACTTTTTCCCACAAAGCAGCTGCGGAAGAGGAGAAGCGCTGCCCTCCCTGCCGCTCGCCACACCTGCGCTGGGACGGGCAGCAGGCTGCTGGCTCTGCCACTGTCCTCAGGCACGTGCGAAATGACTGCCTGTGCCCCAGCAGCGGGGCCACTCGTCGCTGCTGCATCTGGGGGACGCCTGGCACGCAGAGAGGCATCGACACCACGCAGTGCAGGTTGCCCACGCTTAACATCGGGTACTCGGTTCTGCGCATAGATGATTTATATATGGTTTACAGAGATGTGCAGATATGCAGCATTTTCTGTTCCGTACAAGAACGTTTCAGAGACCTGCTGGTGGGCGCTGCCCAAATGCCCCGTCTGCCCCGCGCTGCCCTCGGCACTCTGCCTTTGAGCAACCGCTGCTCTCCAGAAAAGCACCTGCGGTCTGATTTGAAAACTTCACGAGCTGGAGCGTGTACCAATTACCGAGCAGCGCGCTCCTCCGGTTAATCACCAGTGCCCATTTTTAGTCATAATTCCCGCGGGGCCAAGGACTGCAGGGAAACATCCGCTCCCGCCTTGCTCCTCTTGTCACCATCTGCCCCGGCTCCTCCTGGGTGCGGGATGGACAGCAGCAGGCACATAAGGTCAGCGCGTTTAGGGAAAAACACGGCTGCTGAATTAGAGCTGGCGAGGAAATCCGAGCACTAATCCCTGATCTTTCACTGACACACGGCACAGCTCAGGCGAGCCGGCTGCCTCCCTCCTCCCCAGCCACAGCTGGAAAACACGGATAATGCTGCATTACCTTCCCTGCAGGGGCTGCTGCGATTAATAGCGGCAAAGAGCTTGGAAATCCTTCGGGGAAGGGAACGGCGGGGATTAATACCAGCTAGATGGCCGTGGTCCCCCGGGACCTGCTCGCGGTGCTGCCAACACCATGCCCCATTTTCTTTATTCTTTGCCATTTACTTTATTCCCAGGATCTGGGTGTTGTTTAATCTTGTTTGGCAGCTATGGATTGTCTCCAAAAGAATCGATGTTTGTGCATTCGTCTGCATCGCTCAGCTGATCCCACGGGGACGAACATCCAGCACCAGTGGGAGCCTCGGGCAGAGCATCCCGGCTCCAGCGAGGCGCTGAGAAAGCTGGCAGCTGCCTGCTGGAGCGGGGATGCTC
>NW_010409109.1:0-234 GCF_000710305.1 Buceros rhinoceros silvestris
CTTGCTGTTTCTTCCAAGCTGAGATCAGCGGGGGCCCAAGTCATCCAGGACCTCATCCCCGACGCCAGCTCCATCAGCCACCTGGACCTGTCTGACAACGGTGCGTTGCTTTTCGCCCTGCCCTCACGGAGGAAATCTCCTCCATCTGCAGGTCCAGCTACCACGGGCGGTTCGGCAGAGGCCAGCTCCGCCTCAGGGAGCCCCTTGCACGCGTGTCGGGGCCCCCGGGGGGTC
>NW_010409109.1:415-803 GCF_000710305.1 Buceros rhinoceros silvestris
CTCGCCTGCCTCTAATGCAACGTCAGACTGTGCTTGTCACCCGTAAAACTCCTTCAGCAGCAGAAGCTGCAGAGCGCCAGGCTGTGTCTCATGGGGGTGAAGGCAACCAGCAGCCAGCAGTGGATTCCTGCCGGAGAAATCACCGCCTCGTCATGATTTTATGGCTTTTTACCCCCCAAACTGTGCTTGTCACCCGTAAAACTCCTTCAGCAGCAGAAGCTGCAGAGCGCCAGGCTGTGTCTCATGGGGGTGAAGGCAACCAGCAGCCAGCAGTGGATTCCTGCCGGAGAAATCACCGCCTCGTCATGATTTTATGGCTTTTTACCCCCCAACACATACCCCCCACACCTTCTCCAAGGCAGGCAGTCCTTACATGCCATCCTCTCCC
>NW_010409109.1:942-1380 GCF_000710305.1 Buceros rhinoceros silvestris
TTACATGCGCTCCTCTCCCGCTGCTGATGTTCTCCCCAATGCGCCAGGCTTCTTCCATGACCTTCCAGCATCGCACCCTGTAGTGGGCAGCGGCAGTGGCCCTCGCCTCTCCCCTCATTCATAAAGAGCATCTCCCGCATGGGTCTGGGGATGAACCCTTCATCCCCTCCTGCCTAAGGACCTGCCAAAATTTCCCATTTCACATCTTTCTTGGTACAAGCCTCTTCACTCCCTGAATCTGAGGTGGTCTCGTGTTGCTAGCTGGGGTTCGAAGCACAGAAAAGGTCTCCCTGAGCTGAACTCTTCCCACCTCTGCTGCCAACCTTGTCCTGCTGTGACCTCTGTGGCCAAATGACCACAAACATCACCTCTGCCAGCTCTTCATTCCTCCTCAGAGGGCCCAATCCTTAAAGAAGCCTTGCTAAGCTCTCACAGGAG
>NW_010409109.1:1417-2351 GCF_000710305.1 Buceros rhinoceros silvestris
CCCCCCTGCTGCCAACCTTGTCCTGCTGTGGCCTCTGTGGCCAAATGACCACAAACATCACCTCTGCCAGCTCTTCATTCCTCCTCAGAGGGCCCAATCCTTAAAGAAGCCTTGCTAAGATCTCACAGGAGACCGCTCAGCTCCTCAGCAGCCAGGTGGCTCTGGGAAAGCTGCTGTGGTCTGGAGTTCAGGCCACCAGCGCTCCAGAAGCTTGCTCTCTTACCCCACACCTCCGACCACCCCTTGGTGCCTCTTGCCCTTGACTGGCAGCGCAGCCGGGCAGATCTCTGCCCGCGTCCCTGCCCTTCGCTTGCCGGACTTCCCCAGGACGCTGCGGCTGCGAGGAGGGGAGTGCAGGCAGCTGCCTGCAGGCTCTGAGAACCCCTCCCCTGCTGTCCGGGGTGGGGAGGGGGAGGATTCAAGGCTCATCCCTGGGGGATGGCTGTCCCTAGCTCTGAAAGAGCTCCCCGTGGCTCAGCACGGTCTTGGTGCCCGAAATAGCAGATGTCCCCAGAGCACCTGCTCCCTGCTGGGGTCACTCCTCAAGGACCCCAGCTCTGCTCTCTTGGGAAAGCCATGAAGAGGAGGAAGGTGCTCAGGAGTTGCCCATGGTAGCAGCTTGGTGGCTCTGCAGGTTTCCTGGGAGGGACCACCTTGGTGCCACCGCTTGAAGCATCCCATTGGGTGTCTCACTTCTCTTGCAGGCTTTGACTCTGACATGGTGACGCTGGTGCTCTCCCTCGGCAGGAGCAAGTCCATCAGGCATGTCTCTCTGGGGAGGAACTTCAACATCAAATCCAAGTAAGTGCGACGTCACAGCACCTGGCTCAGGAGCCACCCTGGCACCGTGCACCCACCTCGACTCGCTCCTATCTGGGCCCACGGGCTGGCCGGGAAAGCCGAGGACTGCCTGTCCCTCCTGCCTGCTCCAACC
>NW_010409109.1:2529-4327 GCF_000710305.1 Buceros rhinoceros silvestris
GATGGGCCCGTGGGCGCTGCAGGGAGGTAGGACAGAGCTCTGCCAGCTGCCCCTGTGGCACCAGGGGATGTGGTGGGGGGGATGTGCCTGTAACCCCCCCTGCCTCTCCCACAGGGAGGGGCTGTTGGACGTCCTGCACCGCATCGTCCAGCTCACCCAGGAGGATGACTGCGTAAGTCCAGCTTGCCCTCCACCACCCCAACCGTCCCACCCGTGCTCTCAGCCGCCCTCTACCACTGCCATGCCGCCCCTCGGCAGGGTGCTGTCCGGATCCCTCCCAGCACAGCCTGGAGCAAACCTCCCTTCCCTCCCTCCCACCACCACCCAAAGCCTTCTGCTCTTACCGTCCCCCGTCTGAAGCAGACGCTCAGGCAGAGAAGTGAGAGCGGTTTCCGTTCATCCGGGAGGGCGGGAGCCTGCGTCTGGCTGAAGATGTGGAGGAGATGCCTGGTGTACCCTGGCTGCAGCTCGGCTTTCCAAAAAAGCCTCTTTCCTCCTCGCTGCCTGCCAGGCAGCTGAGCTCAGTCCAGGGTGTTGCCTAAGCACCCGTTGCCCTTCCTGTTTCTTGGGGTTCAGCATGACTTGGGGTCCCAAACTCAGCACCAGGCACCCACAGCAGTGGATGGACAGGGACGGAGGCTGAATCTGCAGGGGTGACACATGTCCTGACGGGTCCTAGCCGCCTCTTCCCCTCCTTTCCAAGCCTCTCCAGTCCCTGTCTGTGGCCGAATCACGCCTCAAGCTGGGAACCAACGTCCTGCTGAGTGCCCTGGGCAGTAACACCAGCCTCATCGCTCTGGACATCAGTGGCAACGCCATGGGGGACACGGGGGCCAAGATGCTAGCCAAGGCGCTGCAGATCAACACGAAGCTCAGGTAGCAGCAGGTTCACGACACCCTCTGGGTGCTCTTCCCACCTGGTGCCAGGTGGCCCTGGTACACTGGTCCTGGCTGTGATGCTGGTCCCGTCAGAGGAGGTTTATCACGGCTCCTGGTGATAGTGGATGTGGCCCTGGACTGTTCCTGGAGCAGGGTCAGATGATGTGACTCTCCTGCTCTCCATGTGCTCTCCTGCTCTCTCTTCTCTGCTGGTGGAGAAGAGGCGAAAGGCAGGAGAGCAGCTTGGTCGCTGTCCTCACCCCGTGCTCTGGCACCTGTCCCTAAAATGCCATTTTTCTGACCACACTGTGCCCACAAGGGCAAGGCGCCGGACAGGGAAGGTTCTCCCAGCCAGGGCTGTTCCTCTGCGGACGTCCGCCCCTGCCAGCAGGATGGTGACTGACCGCGTCCTCCCTGCCCTTCGCTCCCTCCAGACACCCACGGGCTTTACAGCTCATTGCAAAGTCCAAGTTGAGGGTTCGAATACTGAGGAAACCAGATCTTTTAACCCCATTTCTATCGTTCCATCATTCTGATGCCTGGGGTCAGTCCTGGGCTCACTCTTCCTGGCACCCAGGGGGTGGGCACCCACCTCAGGGCTGCGTGAGCGTGGGCAGGGCTCGCCATGTCCTTCTCCTTGCAGGACTGTGGTCTGGGACAGGAACAACACAACTGCCCACGGGCTCCTGGAGGTGGCACAAGCTTTGGAGAGGTGAGGAATGAGCTGCTTTTCCTCCTGTTCTGCTATGTCATGCAAAAGAGCCCCTGACACCAGGATGTCACCGTCCCCAGGGCCCCTTGAAGCAGCAAGTTGCATCTCTGTAGAGTACAGGTCCCGAGGGAGCTGGTCCACAGCTCAGGCCTTGCAGCCAGCAAAGCAAGCTGCCACCCCCTCAGTGGTGCCACCTTCGTTCACAGC
>NW_010409109.1:4454-4857 GCF_000710305.1 Buceros rhinoceros silvestris
CCCCCCCCGCAGTGGTGCCGCCTTTGTTCCCAGCCTCGGGGTCTGCCTTGAGCTCTGCATCCCAACCCAGTCCAGCCCCGTGTCACCCCAAGCAGCCCCCAGTGCACGCAGGGGGATCTGTGCTTGGTGGAGATGCGATGCGATGCTCCTCCCTGCCCGTGCAAGATGGGTCAAAGTCACCCACCCACCAAGGACACCACCAGCTCTGGTGTTTGGCCGTGCAGGTTCTCCGGGAGCTCTGGAGAAAGAGGGGTGGATGAGAGCCTGGAGGAGTGGCCGCTGCCACCCCATCGGGGTCGCTGATGGCCAGAGTTTGTCTGTCCCCATTCTCCAGGGCTGGACCTTGGGGCAATGGCCGGGCTGCTGCCGGGGGGGCTCTGGACCGGTGTCTTGTCTGTGGGGA
>NW_010409109.1:5556-5942 GCF_000710305.1 Buceros rhinoceros silvestris
AGCTCTTGCAAGCAGCGCAACCCCCTTTTTACCTGCCGAGCGGAGGGCAGAGCAGTGCGGAGGGAGGAGTGGGGCAGAAAGGGCACCACCGAGGAGCCCTCCTGGTCGCACCCGTGTGTTTCACACCTGTGCAGCTGGGATGTCTCGCTGCTGCGCTACCCCAGGCAGCCAGTCCCTGGCTCCCTGCGCACAGCCGCCAGGTCAAACCCCTGCCCTGTGGCACTCCTGCTTGCTAGGCAGGCCCGCTCTGGGGGCTGTAACCCCGCTGTGCCCCCGCCCGCCTCATCGGGCAGCGCTGGCACGTCCTTCTCTGGGAAAGACACGGCAAGGGGGGGACCTGGCAGTGCTGCTCCGGCGCCGGTGCGTGACGCGGCCTCTCTGCGCTC
>NW_010409109.1:6082-7847 GCF_000710305.1 Buceros rhinoceros silvestris
TCTCGGCGCTCCAGATGGTGAGCGAGATCTGCCTGAGCGTGCAGAAGCACGTCGACATCCTCAGTGCCTGCCCGGGCAGGGAGGCAGAGGTGGACATCCTGTGCGCGGAGGAGGCCATCAGGAACGCCAACCTCTCCGTCAGCGTGAGTCCACCGCGCGGGGAAACCCCTCAGCTCGCCCAGCTTCAGTCAGGGCTGGAAGCGGGTTAGTGGTGGGTTAAGGACACGATTAGCTGGCGGTCGGGGAGCACCAGTCATCAGTCCAGCAGATGGGATGTCACCGAGCAATCACAAAATGTGAAAGAACTGCTGCGATTTCTGAATCCCCCCCTCGAACCAGGCCCCAGATGTGCTTGATGCCCTTGCCCGCAGGCACGCAGTCGTGCACACCCCCTGGGTGCGGGGTTACCAGCGCACCCCTTCCTCAGCAAGGGGCCCCCTGCTCGCGCACCCCTCCTTGGGAGAGGTGGGTGCTCCAGCTTTGGGCACACCCATGGATGGCCACTCCAGTGAGAAACACCCCCTGCACCCCCGAGGGGGTCCCTCCTTAGGGCACCCTCATCCCACCCCGGCTGGATGCAGCCCACAATGAGCAACAGCTCCATCAGCCCCTGACAAAGGTCCGTGCGTTGGCTGGGCAGCTCCTGGTGCTCCCAGCCCTGGTTTGATCCTCCTGGTCCCTCTTCTCTCTCCCCATTGTACCTGCTCCTGCTCTCATTCTTCTCTTCAAACCATCTCCTTCTTTTTTTCCCCAAATTTATCTGCACCCCCTGGGTACTCAATCTGGTAGAGAGAGGGTTTAGGAGGATGGTGCTCCTGGTAGGAAGGTGGTGAAAGGGATGGGAAAGGATCTCGCCTGGTGTGGGCAGCAGCTTGGCAGGACACAGCGGGGAAGGAGGGTCAGTGATGGTGGAGAGCAGCTGGGGGTGCACAGGGACTGCGAGGGGCTGACTATGCCCAACCCTGGCCCTGCAAAGCCAGAAGGTCCCTGGGTCTCCCCAGCTCTTCCAGGGGCAGCCGCAGGTGCAGGTGTGCGCAGAGGGATGGAAAGCCCGGATGAGGGGCCAGGGGATGATCCCCGCTGTCTCTCTTCCCGCGGCAGATCTTGCCCCTCTTGTACGAAGCGGGAAACACCCCGTACCAGAACAGCAAGCTGCAGCACAAGCTGGAGTGTCTCACGGAGGAGGCGTCGCAGATCTGCAGCCGGGAAATCCAGGTGGGCCCCCTTGGGGAGCTGCCGCAGCACGGGGTGCTCATCGGCCCTGGCCCGAGGATGAGGGTTGTGGTGTGTCTTAGAAGCCACACGAATCCTGATAGAAGAGACACCGAAAGCTCCTCTTCCCCCGCCCCCACTTCAGGCAATCATGCAGGCAGTGCTGGACACAGCCCACAGCCTGTGCCCAGCTGTGGTGCAGAAGAGCGGGGTCAGGGACCAGCTGGTCAATGCCATGTCCGAGAGGATCTACCTCCAGGACCACCTCAACCTCAGCACCGTCCTGGACCAGATGGTCACCGATGTCTTCAGCAAGCTGAAGTGGGTGACGTGCCGTTCTTCCTTCTCCTCGGCGCCTGGCACTTACCCATGGGGCCAGATGGGGATTTGGGGGGGTCCCAAGCAGCTGCTCCCCTCCCCACACAGCGGTGGTGGTGTCCTGGTCCTGCTGCTGCGTTCTCCCAGCTGCAGCTTCGCTTCCCTCTTGGGTCTGGCTTGGATGTGTCCCTGGGGAGCTGGGAAGTCCCATGGGGTGATGCTCCTGCAGGCACAT
>NW_010409110.1:0-346 GCF_000710305.1 Buceros rhinoceros silvestris
GGGCTTACAGCACCGAGGGCTCAGAGGGGGGATTTGGTGCCGAGGAGCTGAATTCAGGCCAGACGCTACTAGAACCCTCTGCCCAGGCTCTGGGGAAAAGCAGGACCTTCTTGGGCTCCGTGAGCCACCTCGGGGAGACGAGCAATTACCAGGGCACGGGATCGGTCCAGTTTCCAGGGGACCAGGACCTGCGCTTCGCCAGAGTCCCCGTCGCCGTCCACTCGGTCGGGCAATCTTTTACAAAAGCCGAGGGGAGCAACAACAACACGCTGGTACATCCAGAGGCCAAAATTCAGAATTACAGCGAGCTGGGCCCGGGGACGGCCGGTTCCAGTGGGGCAGGAAC
>NW_010409110.1:1176-1381 GCF_000710305.1 Buceros rhinoceros silvestris
GCACGGGTCCGAGCTCAGGTAGGGCTGGGGAGGGTCTGGCTCCCAAAGCAGGTTTATGTTGTTGTTTTTTCCCAATTCCCTTAAAAAAAAAAGAAAAAAAGAAAAAATAATAAATAAATGGGAATAAGTTGCTGCAGAGACACCTGGGTGTGTGGTCGCGGCTGTGCAGGCCCGGGATGAGGAATGAGAGCGCTAACTTTTTCAC
>NW_010409110.1:1513-2818 GCF_000710305.1 Buceros rhinoceros silvestris
GTCTCTCCTGCTCCAACTTTGCAGGGCGAATCGCCTTCTGTTTTCTTTTTTTTAATTTTTTCTTTTTGAAGAGCCGAAGAGAACCCTTCACTTCAAAATACGTATTTCTTGTCATTCGTAATTTCCCAAACACTTCAAGAATTAAAGAAAAGCAAAAAAACCCCCAACTTGTGGTGGGAATCGCCAGGGGCTAGGAGTGTCCCTTGTCCCCGGCTGCCGCTGCCTGTCCCGAGGGCTCGGTCAGGCTCCCCAAGCAGCAGCTCGAGGTTGGCCAGGCGTTAATGTACCATTTCTATAAGCATCTATATTTTTGTTGTTGTCAAAATAGGAAGTATTTACGATGAGTTTTCTCCTCCCGCAGAGCGATGTTGTCCGTTTCAATGAGACTTAAACAAAAAGAGATGAATAAAACAAAGGTACCTATTTATGAGCTTTTTTTTTCCCGAGGTGGCCTTTCCTATGGAAAACAGACGGTTCTGCTGTTAGAGGCGATGGCGTTCGGGGGTGTTCGACGGGTGGGAGTCCGGGTGGCCCAGAGACCTTCTCGCTGCAAACGGGGTTTGGTTTCGTTTCTTCTTAGACAGAGAAATTTAAACCACAAAGAAATCGGTGGTGCTGCTGGAACGGGGGGACATCTGCCTCCCCCAGCCCGACCCGCGGGGTGAGGACGGAGGGGAGAGAAAAGAACTGTATCGGTAGGAGCGTGCTGGTGCTGGTGCCGGGAGCAGGACCTGGCTGCGCTGGGAGTGTCGGGTCAGCACCAGGGAGTGGCACCGCTTGCGGAGTGCCCGGAGTGAGCGTGCCGGGGTTTGGTTTGGTGCGTTGCCGGTTGGTACCTGATGGGCAGGAAAAAACCCAAGCGGAGTTCTGTAGGTGCCGAGCGCTCGGCCCGAAGCACTCACCGGTGCTCCCCGGCCGCTGCCAGCTCCGGGCTCTGCTGGAGCTGCCGCTGGGTCAGCACCAGGGAGTGGCACCGCTTGCGGAGTGCCCGGAGTGAGCGTGCCGGGGTTTGGTTTGGTGCGTTGCCGGTTGGTACCTGATGGGCAGGAAAAAACCCAAGCGGAGTTCTGTAGGTGCCGAGCGCTCGGCCCGAAGCACTCACCGGTGCTCCCCGGCCGCTGCCAGCTCCGGGCTCTGCTGGAGCTGCCGCTCTTCTGGCTTTTCTTCCCCAGCCCTCCCAGTTTGGAAGGGAAGGTGGCTTCCAGCGCTGCGTCCTCTCAGGAAGCTGGTGCCTGTTTATTGTCTTTCCAAACTGGCAAATCCCCAGAAAAACCTGCCCTGAAGTAAGTGGTCCTCGGTCCTGAC
>NW_010409110.1:3007-3414 GCF_000710305.1 Buceros rhinoceros silvestris
GACGAGGCCGCAGCGCTGGGGTCTCGGTTAAGGGCAGCGTGTCCCAGCAAAGCCGCTGCTGCGTCCCCCCCAGCCCCACAGGGACACTTCTCTGGCACCGCTGCCTTTTGCAGCAGGGGCTGGAGAAGGTGCTCAGGCCCTCGGAGGTGCCAGTGGCTATGGGGGGGGGGACTCCTGTCCTGTCCCACCTCAAGCAAGGGACAGACATCCCAGACCTGTCCCTTGCTCTGGGACAGCCAAAGGTATCTGCCATCTGTCCCCACGGAGCCAGGCCACACCGGGGGGTGTTTGGGCCCCTGGGTCTGAGCCCACCAGCCACCCCGGGGAGGTGTGGGCAGAGCTGCGGTGCTGGCCCGTCCATCTCCAGTGGCTTTCCTGAACTGGTCCCCGTAAGAGGCTTTCAATGG
>NW_010409110.1:3568-4132 GCF_000710305.1 Buceros rhinoceros silvestris
GCCAAGGAGGGCTGGGCCAGGGCCCAGCGGCGGGGGCTGGGGGGCTGCTCGCCCCCCCCCCAGCCCTGCCGCAGCTCTTCCTCTTTGTGGTTCTCTTTCCGCTGAAGGGTCTCTGTGCGGAGAAGGCAAAGGGGTTTTCCTGGGGGGGAGCGTCTGCGTTTAGGGGGATGTCAGATGTGCTGCGGGTTACGGACAGGCCCAGGGCAGCGGGACCCTCCTCCTCCTCCCCCCGGCTCGGGCTGGGTTTAACGCTGATGTTGAACACACCGTAGCTGGTTCCCCAGCAGAGAAGCGTCTGGTGAGACTCTGACTGTACCTCTCCTGAGTTTCGTGTTGAGACTGAGCGCCTTTTTTCGGTTCTACCTTTGTCTCTGTACAGATATTTTGTAATATATTAAATTTTTTTCCTTTCAGTTTATAAAAATGGAAAGTGGAGATTGGAAAATTAAATATTTCCTGTTACTGTATCCTTGCTTTGTGCTCCCTTGCTCCGAGCTGTTGTGCTGCTGGCTGTAGCCTGTGCACGGTCCTCCCCCGTCTTGCCCTCCACGGTGCCCGGCAGTG
>NW_010409110.1:4905-5181 GCF_000710305.1 Buceros rhinoceros silvestris
CCTGCCTTGGGGGTTTCTCCAGCTCCAGCCGGGCTCCCAGGAGGGTCTGCCCCAGGCCCTGAGCATGGGAGGGGGCAGGAGCAGGGGTGGCAGGAGTCCGGGAGGGTGCAGGACGGTGGCTGATCCTGCTCCGGGAGCTCCACTTGCTTCCCAGCACCAGCTTCCTTCTGCTGGGTCGAGGCTCAGACCCTCCCTCGCTCCTTCCAGTGCCCTGGCCGGGGGCAGGCGGGCGGTGGGTGAGCAGAGAGCAGTGGGCAGGGGGTGCCGGGTGGGAGG
>NW_010409111.1:0-318 GCF_000710305.1 Buceros rhinoceros silvestris
CAGACGCGGGTAGAGCGCGGCTGTACTTGTGAGTGGCCCTTCTGGCCTGCCGTTGTCCTTGGAGAACCCCGGCCCTGGGACAGAGGAGGGCTGGCAGCGGAAGGCTCCTCTGTTACAGGTCACCAGGGTGTGCTGGAGGGGACTGTAGACATATACAGGGTTGGGCAGCAGAGAAGACTGCAGAGTGGAAAGGTGATGCGCCACGAGCTCCCGGCAGTGGATCAGCTGTGAGCTCTCCATCTGCAGTGGGGACACAAGGGAAGAACCGCCGCTGCGGATCATGGAGGAGCGGGGGCCGGCCGCCCACACCCGCGGGCC
>NW_010409111.1:540-818 GCF_000710305.1 Buceros rhinoceros silvestris
TGCTCCTTCCAACAGCTCATGGCAATAGTGGGGGAAACCTTCTGGCTGTTAGAGGGTTTCACTGCGTATTCTTGGCAGCTTGAGCAAGTCTTTCCAGTACTTGCGATGCTTAGAATGAACAGCAGAGCGAGCCCAGATGCAGCAGGGCACCCAGCTCCTCTCCTGGTCACCTACTGGTGCGGTCAAGGCCAAGACTCTGCAGAACCGTCCCCACACACCATCCCTTCAGGCTGAAGCTCTACTGCCCCGTGCAGAAGCGTGAATCAGCAGCCAGGGAT
>NW_010409111.1:1021-3716 GCF_000710305.1 Buceros rhinoceros silvestris
CTGGAGCAGCTCGATGATGAGAGCCAGCCAGTCGGGGAGCAGCTTCTCCAGCTCCAGGCTGACGATGGCCAGCGCCAGCATGGAGCCCTTGAACTGCAGCAGCTGGTACCAGGCCATGCAGTGCAGCAGCTGCTTGGTGAGCGCCGCCACGTGCTGAGAGGGGCTCAGCTGGGGCAGGACGGTCAGGAGCTGAGGCCTGCTGGACACCGCCACGGCGTGGAACTGCGGGGAGGGGGGAAACAAGCACGTGAGGCAGCTGGTGGCACCCGCAGGCAACCCTGCAGCAAAGCCAGGTCAGAGCTCAAGAACAGGACACGGACGCATCTCGGATGCACAAGGATCCTCCAGCTTAACCTCTGAGGCAATTTCCACACCGTGGGGAAAAAAATCACTGATGCATTGAGCCCACCAACTGCTTGGGGCAGCCCTTCTGGTAGGACCTGCCATCATCTGCCTGGGCTTATCCCCTTCCACCCTTCCGTCTCAACAGCACAGGGGCAGCCCGGGGTCCTAGGCAGAAACTCCCTCTGAAACAAGCAGAGGATGAGACTCAACCAAGAACCTCAGGACGCTTCCCTGTGTCTTACCTCATCGGTCTATCTGGTTCTCTGGCTGTGCCTTTCTCTAGTAAGCGCTTTCTTCTTGGGTCTGCCTTACTGGTTTTGTGCTGCCTGGCCCTGACCTTTGAGCAAATGCACTCGAAGCCAGGAGTTAGGGGCCAGGGTTTGGGAACTTGGAGTTGGTGAGGGGCTGCAGAAGGCAGGCCCGTGTCTTGGAAATGGCACCCAAAGTGTCACAAGTCTCCTCTGCCATTCTCGGGCAAGGCTTTTTCTTTCAGAAGCTACTCGTAGGGAGGAATTAGGGACATCCCCTACAGGCAGAGGTTTTGTCTAGGTACGTGTTTACCCTGACAGACACCAGGCAGAATGGAAACGGCCCCTTACTTACAATATGAAGGAAATCCAGTGGCGTTGCCATGTGAAGATCCCAGTTCAGTTTATCCAGGATAATCTTCTCCATTCTACGGATTTCAGCTGGAGAACAACCACAAAAGCTGTCCCGAGCCAACACCTTCAGTACCGGAATCCTCTGCCGCAGCCACCGTGGAGGAAGAAAGGGGGGAGCCGGTCATTAACGGAATCACATGGGGGCTTTGTTCCCATCCTGCAGGCATCAGTGGGCAAAGGCAGGGCTGGGAGAGTCAGAGTGTCTAAAGGGAGTAAGGACCAAAAACTTACCTCATCTTCCTCGATGGTCTTTGCAGCGAGGAAGAAGCAGCTGATTGCAATACAGTTCAGGTACTTTGGACGGGCCTATGGTACAGAAGAGCAGAGTTTCCTATCTCAGTATTTCAGTACATCAGCTGCTTTAAGATCTCTTTAAAAAATAAAAACTTGCCTGGCTTGCAGTGAAAGCAGTGTCAATATTTATTAGTATATGTGGGGGGGCAGCGTTGACCCGCGCTGGTGTTTAACTTGTCTTTTTTAAATGGTTTCGATGGTGTAACAGCCTAAACCTCAACGGGTGTGTGGAGAGGTCCCACCCCATCCTTGTGGGGGGGCTCGTTTCCGTACAGCCACACCACCTGGGCTGCACCCAGACGTAGCTGAGCGGTGGGATAAATCTGTTTCGATTTGTGTATCTGCAAATATTTACCTTTACTGCAGCTAAAAACCTGTCCAAAAGGCTGATGGCCAGGGCGAGCGTTTCTGGATAAAGGTGGAACTGGTATTTGAGCTTGGCCAGCCACTGGATGACCTCATCCCTCTGCTTTGGAGAAATGGCTACATCCTGCCGGAGAGAAAAACAAGCTCTTCTTATTACGCAGGCTGAGCGCAGCAGAGGAGCCCAAGCATTCCACCTCGCGGGAGTTACTCAGTGCAAAGGCCCCTTTGGAAAGGAGGGGGCCTCGAGCCAGCCTCAATCCCCACTTTGTTCCTGCAGTTACCCCATCCCAAGAAATCTGCCCTGGAAAAGACCCCTTCCCTCCCAGCAGCCCCGCGCACGGCTCAGCGATGCCGTGGTGCGCTGGGGTAGAGAGGAAGGGGGGCTGACAGGGTGTTCTCTGAGCCGGGCGGGTGCACAGCTCCTGGCGAACAGAAGAGGGAGGGACTGCGCTGGTGTGTGGAGAGGAAAGGTTTGTTTTTCCTTCAAATTATGAGGGTATTTTTAGCTTAGTCTACATTAAAAAAAGAGAATTCCGAACAGCTTACAGCGCAGCTAACTGGGAACTGGGGTGAAGCAGGTACAATTTACTGAAGAAAGGCTGGCTTTGGTTGGGGTTTTTTATAACTTTTTGGCCCGAGTCACCACCATTGATCTGTTTGGGCAGCAGCTGAATGTCAACCACACACACACCCATCAGCACCTGACATAAAATCTTTCTTGCTGACTTTCTTCATAAATATTTACAGCCCTTCTAGAGCCTTTCAGTTCAACCAGGTTAAAGGGCTGCTCTGTCTTCAGTGGGGGTTATTTGGCGTGAGGAGTAAGGCTGTGTCTGGAAATGCAGCCGGACAAAAGCCTGCTGCTCTCCTGAGGGTCCTTGTGCTCTTCCAGCTGCTGCTGAGATGGTTTAAGAGAAAGCAACAGACTGAAAGGGTGGCTGATCGGTGGAAAAGAAAGCGAAGGGCTGGTGCAAAGCAGCTGGGCTGGCAGGGGCTGTCCTCCCCGCTTTGTGCGACACAGAAATTAC
>NW_010409111.1:3877-4486 GCF_000710305.1 Buceros rhinoceros silvestris
TCCCCCTCCTCCCTTGAGGCCATACCTGTGTCATCCTCCTAACACAAATAAATGCAGCGCTGTAAAATTAATTAAGCTGCGAAGTCGCCATTCCTTGGTCAGCTAAAATTGAAAGTGAAAATGAGACACTGCGGCAGCGGGAAGTAAAAAAGTCCCTTTGGGCTGGAAAGCAAAAGTTCCTCTTTGAGGTGGAGGTGCTTTCCCACAGACAGCGTGCTGGTCGGTGTGTGGCCGGCTGGACAAGTCCATCGTTAGGGAACTTGGCTCCCGGGGTGGAAGAGCTGCTGCCTGGCTTGACAGCTTTAATTAGGGCAAGTGAACTGGGCCCAGCAGCGGCAGGCTCTGTTTCACACAGGTTGCTCCGAGACACACCGAACGCCTGGCCCCAGACCTGAAGGACAATCCATCTCCTCTGGCCAGAGGCTGCAACCCGGGCTCCAGAGCGTGGGCATGGTACAAATAATCTCCAATACCTAGAGACACTTGGAAAATGCAGTCTAAATAAAATATGATCTGTGAACTCAAACGTGACTTCAGTTTATTGCTGCCTGATCTCAGAAAAACCTCTTATCTGGTCGGTTTTATCTGCAAGGTCTGCTGTCCCGGGCA
>NW_010409111.1:4634-16295 GCF_000710305.1 Buceros rhinoceros silvestris
GGCTCCGTGGGGAGCGAGAGGGGACCTTTACCAGGACTGGGAGGCTTCCAAAAAGGGCAGCTGTAAACACCACGGCCAGATCAGCCCTCCCTTGGGGCTCAAGATTGCTCCTTTTACACCAGAGCAACGCCCAAGAGCTGCATGCAGTGACCTCGGAAGAAAATCAGTAAGTCAGTCTCTGCCCACAGGACAAAACAGGTACCAGAAGGGTAAAACACCCACCCCAAGTCATGTGGTGAGACAGTGGAAAAACAAATTAAACTGAGGTCTCCTGACTCCTCAAGAGGTACAGAGAACGGAGGAGAAGACAGAAAGAAAGAGCCAGAACAGGCAAGAAAGGGGCAATGAGTGAAGTGCCACTCTGCTCCTATCAAACATAAACCACAGCCTTTGGCTTATGTGCCGCTGCTGCTGCGTTACTTGGTAACGTGCAAAAATCAACCTTTGACCAGCCTTTACTGCTTGATTTCTCAAGCCTTCATCACGTGAAAACGGCTGAATGTCATCTGCATATCGTATAACCCAAGGGAGGGAGGAAAAAAGAAGGGGAAAAAAAAAGGCACAGACCAAATACACCCCACCTCGTTTGCAGAGCAGGGGGCTCCGTTAAAGCCCTTGCTGTGGCCAGTCTACTTTCGCAGCCGGGAGTGGAAAGTTACCCCTACTGCGGCTGCCAGATCTGATACTCAGAAGGATGTGCATTTCCTGACCGTCACGGGAAACGAGCAACAGCTTCGCGTGCAGCTTCAATCCCCTTTAATGATCATTTACTGCCAGAAAACGGGTAGTAGGGTGGCATCCGAGCTGATGAAGGCAACGTCTGAACTGACAGGCAGGAAAATACAAAAGGTACGGAACTCAGCAACACTGTCAAAGTGCAGGGTGGGAGGAGGGGGAAAGAGCCTTCATCACCATGATGTAATCGCTCTCGGAAAGGACAGACTTGGGATTCGTCCAGGCCAGACCTGAGACTCTGCTACCGAGCACAAACTGGCTGTAGCCTGTGCTCTAGCCGGCAGGCCGTTTCCACAGGTGATCCCACTGTGCCTTTTCCCAGCAGGCACCAGAGCTGCAAGGGAGGGGTTGCCATGGCGAAGGCAGGTGGTGGCTTCTGAGCCACCCGAATCAGCCTTAGGCTGTTATCTCGGCTCCCCACGCTGTAAGCGCTAAGCCCAGGAATACTGCTGTGGCACGATGTTCTGCTTTACCATAAACCAGGGCCTCCAACCACGCGTGCCCCAGGACAGCCGCAGCTGTGAAACGCTCAGCACCTCTGTTACTGCCACTGTTTTGGCTCCACTGATGCCTCCTCTGCAAACGCAGCTCAGGGTGCGTAAGGCCAGGAGGGACCTGGGCCACCCTCCCAGCTGGCCCTGCTGCAGAACTTGAGCAGGAGGCTGGACTACAGACCCCCCCCTCCCGTGGTCCCTTCCAGTCGAATCCTCCTCCAGTCCTCTGAGAACATTCCTCGCTGGAACAGGCCAGCGCCTGGCTCTGCTTCCCGCGACACGAGCTTGCACCCTGCTCCATAAATAGCCCTCTCACAGTCAGTGGGGTTCCTCCTGAAGCAGACAGTCCTCACCAAGCCAGGTCCTCGTCTGGCTGACAGAGCTGCAGCCTGCCCTGCAGAACTGGGCTGACACTGGGGATGGACCTGGCTCCCAACAGGGAAAGGCGGCAAAGCCAGGTGTTCGCTGTGGATGTGCTACGCTAGCAGTATGGGGACAGCAACCAGCTCTTCAGCGCTGTTATTAGGGAACCCTGGTCCAAAAAAATGAAGCTGCAAATGAAGCTGCTTTTAAGAACTGTTGCAGGGTTGGTGCTCACTGGAAATGTGTGTTAATTAGCCTCACAATTTGTAAAACGCCTTTAATTAATATATGCCCGTGTTTTCACAAGCAACAGCAGAGATCTAGCACTGCGCTGCACGGTGTGGTCTGCAGGTAACAAAAAGGCCATCACTTCCTTCAGAGACTCGTCTCGCAGGTGTCAAGCGGGAGGCACCTCCTCGTGCAACACTTGTTCACATAACACTACCGCCGAGGACGCTCTCAGGCCTTTATGAAGATGAACGACATGAAGAAGAGACATTACCTGATTGGGCTGAGTTTTCGGCACATGTGCTTTCCACATTTGAGCTTCCCTAGAGATTGCCAGCTCCAGGAGGAGAGACAACCTCTGGCTCTCCAGGGGTCCTGAAAACTTCATGGTAACCCTTGGATCTGCCTGCCACCCAGCTGGATACAGCTACCTGCAAAAGCAAAGACAGCCCAGTGAAAACCCTCCGGTGAACCGAGCGAAAGCGGGCACAAAGGTGAGAACGGCGCCAAACGGAACAGACTCATCTGTAACAGCCAGTGATGGGGTATCGGTGAACCCAAACCTGAACCAAGAGAAGCACTTGAGAAGAGGGAGTTGCTGTATGGCCAGTACCCAGGGGATTTCAGGCAGCTGGCTGCCCTGGCGCAGCTCTTGCTGCAGCTGAAACCAGTCTGCCAGTGACTTCAAGGGAAGTGAAGGCTGACATTCAAACGTTCTTCAAAACTCCCAGCCTCGCCGTCTGGTCGGTGCCGGCCTTACCCCAGCACTCTCAGCAACGGGAAGTTCTGTGCAAAACAGGGGAGTGCTTGTCTGAGAATTTAAATGATTTACAAGCTGAAGCCCAACAAACAGATCGATGCTTTCCCTCTCTGCACGGTATGGTTCATAGCTTCTCGCAGAAGCCACGATCTGTGCAACGTGCAGCACAAATGAACCCAGGGAGTTCAGGAAGGCTCCTCTCGGGCCTGAGCACTCTGATAAGATGTTAGATCTGCAAAACCTGAGGGCACACCTCGAATTTTAGACAGGAAATGCATGTTAAAGGAAGGAAAAGGCAGCAAATGCCGTGACAGGCTTCACAAAGCATGAGCTGACTATACGAGCCAGGCAAGCGACGGGGAATGTTTCGGCAAGGCCTACAGTGAACCCTCACTGCCACGGGCAGAAGCCACAACAAAAAGCCAACCCCTTTGCTATACAGAGAACAGAACGAAGGGGGTTCTCCTGGCCCTAGTGCAGCCTCCCTCGGCGCTAACAACGGGTTAGAAACTCGTGAATTTGAAATGACAAACAAGGGGAGAAGATGATCTGATCGACATTCAAATTGTTCTGGTGCTGCCTGCCACGACTCTGGCCGCAATCTCCTTGACAGCACTAAATCACTCAGGCAAAACAATTCAGCCCTGAAGGTAAAGCCATGGGAATGTTACTCAAACTCGAGACTCCTTCTGCGAGCCCTTGTGAAATCCCCGAGGGGTGGATATTGGCCAAAGCCTGTCCTGTGAAGACCAGTTTGTTCATACACCAGGTTACGCTTTATTTACAGGAAACAAGGCAACCTGCTGATCAGAGAAAATGAGTAAAATTCACAGTGAAGACAGTCAGTTTATAACTAACGACAAGAGCAGCTCTGAATAAATGAGGAGTCAGAGTGTTTTCACCGAGGGGAGGGAAACTGTAGGACCAATATTCTTTTTTGATTCACAGGCTCGGCACACCCCTAACCAAGGTATATACACCCCTACACTCACACCACCCAAACTGGGGCTGCTGGGGAAGCTGAGGGGGAAACAGGGGCGCACAAACAGCGAGGTTAGGACCGGGAGCAGACCCAGGGCTCGGCCAAGCCAGGGGATCAGCGCTGAGCTGGGAGAGCTGGGCGAGGGTGAGCTCCTCGCTGAGCACTAGTCAGAAAAAAACCAGTAGCTATATTTAGCCCAGCCACGTCTCCTAATCTGAAATATTGATGGTCCTTGCTTGCTTTTGCAGGAAAGAGAAAGTAATTAGCAACCCTTAAATCACCAGAGGAAACACATGAAAAATTTCAGGCCAAAGTGAGCATCCTCCGGAATCTTTTATTTTTTTTTCTGTTGTGACTGACAAGCATTCCCACCGTATTTACAACACAAATGGGTTTCACAGGCCTCTGGGCCCAGCAAAGATCTTTTAGTTACCCTGCTCCCTTTTTAGGTTGTCCCTGTACTACCCCAGCGGGTCAGTGGCCCCAGCAGAGAGCTCAGGGGTGTCCCTGGAGCATCCTTAAATCCCAATGGCCCTGGAAGGGACATTTTCAGTCAGCAGTCATGGTTCACAGTGGGGAAAAGAGGGAAAAATAACCTTTCCTCTCTGAACTAGGGGGGTAATTCAGTGAGGGCTGAGGCACCATAACCTTTATATGGAAAAAAAGAGGAGGAATGACGTGCTTGAAAGTTTCCCTTGGAGCAACAGCGGCACACAGACTTTTCCAGCACGGAGAGCATGCCAGGCAACTCGCCAAGCACCCCGCAGGCTGAAATGAGTTTGCATCTGAATTTACATAGCTCTTAATCAGATAAAAACCCCAGCACGCTCTGCATGTACGCAGCGCCTCGCAAAACCCAGGGGAGCCACCGCAGAACGAGGATGAGGAACAGGGTGGGGGGCTGGCACAGCATCCTGAAACCTGGCGTGTGGAAACGGCAGAGGGCTCAAACTCTCCTCTCCCAGCTCAGCTCAAGATGATAAAATCTGAGCAGCGTGGAAAAGCAACGTCACAGCTCCCCTTGCTTGTCGATGGAGCAGACATCAATTTAGCTCCAGGACGGTGGTTTGGGTTGCTTTTTTTTTTATGTGGTCACTTTGGGAGTTTTTAAACCACGGTTCAAACAGTTCTTAAGTTTCATCCTCTTCCCAGGAAGATCAGCTGGCGACACTGAACCTTCTCAGAGAACAGCTGGGAAGTTTGGGAAGGAGAAGCGAGCCAAGACAGCGCGTTGGCTTTGTTGTGAGGTCTCCATGAGCAAAGTCACAAGCTGCAGGTTGAATCTTGCTCTGAAATTAGCGAGTCAAAACTTCGGTGGGAGGCTTGCACTCGTGAGAGGCATTAAAAATCACCTGCTTATCCATGAAAAATACCCTGACTTGGTCCATAAAATTAAAGAGCTCTCTTTTTGATCCAAGTTTACAGCTAGCTTTACTTAGAGGTTCTTTCGGTTCCCCGGGGAAGTTTTAGGCTGCTAAGCGCTGCAGGCTATGGTTGATGTTTGCAGTAATCAGGGCAGACAGCTACCTAGGCAGGAAGACTTCTTGGTTTGGGGGGCCTGCATTTGTGTAGGATGCAAAAGAAAGCATTTCCTTTTATTTTTTAGGCTTTGTAATCACTGGCAATGGCAATACAAAGTGCCTCCTGCAGACAGAAGGTGCAGTTGCAGGAACGCACTACCCACCGGCAGCAGCAGCTCGTAACATTGTTTTTCCCGATTTTTCCCCGTTTCCAGTGGCAATTCGGCTCTTCCAGTACAACCGGTGCTGCAAACAGCATCGCTGAGCTCATGCAGGGCAAGAAGAAAAACCTCCTTTGTTTTGGTTGTGGGTTGTTTTGTTGTGTTTGTTTTTTTTTTAAATATAGGTCATTTCATAAATAATTACGAAGACTTCTAGCACCAGAGCCAGCCTAAAGCCTGCTATCTTTATTTTGAGCCCAAACCCAGGTGGGTATTCTGGACAAGGGGGGTAGTTCCAACAGAGCGTAACCACCACATGCGTTTCTGCAGACCTTCCAAGCATTTTCAGCGCCCGGCAGCCAAATCTGCTTCAGCTTTAGCGAGCAATAATACAGCTGACCTGAAAACAGACTCTTCTGGGCGGGGGAGGAAGGCGAAGCAGAAGGAAGCGAGGAAGGCGACTGAATTCCTCCGAGCTGCAGCCAGCCATCTGTGACTTCGAATGCTCAAAACTGGAAGAAATCGTCTCACTGCCAGTTGGGATGAGAAATTTCAAAGCTGTGGGCGGGGGGTTGTGGGATGGATGTTAATTTTAGTGTCTGGGGCTTTCTCTTAGCTTAACTCTTTCCTCTCCTCCTGTCAGGAGAGCAGGCAGGGCTTCCTGCCGGGCAGAGGTAAATGCCTACAGTGTCTAAAGTCACCTGGTTTGAGTGGTAGGTGCAGCCTGGTTATTGAGAAGAGCTTGATGGGGTCTCAAAATAGGAGGCCACAGGTATGTGTATGGTATCGCACCTTTCACAAGCTGTGTTTTGGGCAGCCGACAGGCCTAAATTCAGAAAGCGGTCATTTTACTCCTCCTGGGTACCGAAGAGGGGCCGTTTGTGGTTCACTCGCCCCGAGCCAGCTCTCACAACCTGCGACAAAGGCAAGCTGGGGAGCTGTTTTGGCAGCATCGCTGGGGCAGGCTCTGTGCATCACATGCTCACCACTTCTTCTCCTCCAACCAGCTTTTTCCTGGGAGTGTAAATAAAGCTGACCTCATTCTAGCGCTGGCTTTCCAAAGTGAAGAATTTTTCCACATATTTTAAAGAAACCGGCCCGTTAAAAATGTGGGGTTGCACCTGCAAAAGGAGCCTGCAAGGCAGTGGGATAACACTGCTGTCCGATGGCTGTCACTCAGGGTCTGTCTGTCCATCTGCAGGCACAAGCCTGAGCCATTCTTTTTGTGTTAGATCTGTGCCTGCTGCCCAGCCTTCTCCCTTCTACACCCAGGGACCATAAACCAGACTGGTTCTAAGAAATCCCCACTGGACGTCGTCCCCCAAGCCTCATGACTGACCCCAGGGGTTTGCTATTTAAGGCAAGTCTAAACGGTTTTCAAAAGTCCCTGCTTTGGAACAGAGCAAGGTAGGAGATGAGCTCCTGCCTGAACTTTCAGACAATGTCCCCATTCTTCCCTCCTGGCAAAGAGGGTGTGCTTCCAGACCCTGCCCTACCCCCTTTTCCAGCGGCTCCGGTTGAGGTTTACATTTCCTTTTTGTCTCAGCGACTGCCCAGATGGGTCTGTCCAAGCAGTGTTTGCTCAGCAATAGTTTAGATTTTCGGTGCCACGGCCCGGGAGCGATGAAAACGAGCTCTTTCTAATCACAGCTCTTGAGGCAGCGTGTGGCAACACACCAAGGAGACCCTGGGTACAAGCTAAGCTCAGCATCCAGCCCTAGGAGAGCAGCTGCCTACCGTATGCGTTTGATGCAACAAGGAGATGAAACTCAATATACTTTAATGAGTTCTGCTTTGAGATTTTGGTTTATTTGAACCTAAAAATCAAAGGAAAAGTTATTAACTGAGGGATGCTGGTGGCTTGCATGGATTAAATTAAGCAAACCCAACCCCCTCGCAAACCCAAACCTCTCTATTCCATTTTACACCCACTGGCAAAAGAAATGCTCGTATTTCATAGTCATTCAACACAGCGGGCTCATCATCTGGCTGCTGATAGGCACGCGAGATGCCTCCTGAAGACGGACACTGAGGAAGCTCCAGCAGCTTCTAACAGGTATCCTCAACTGCCCTTGGCCCAGGGTGCAGCTACCTCCTAATTAGGGAGGGTCAAGCACCCAATTAGCCACTGATTTGGCAAGGTCTGTATAAGAGCCAGGCCCAAGACCCCCCCCAAATGCAGAAGTTTATGGAAGAGACTGCTGTAATGGGTGGTTCAGTTTGACTGGTCCAGTGTAAAAAGTCTCTGATAGGGTGGTGGCAGCACACTGTCGGGCAGCTCCACCAGCAGATGATGGAGCTGCTGCCCCTGATAGGGTAGAGTTTTTTGATGCAAGCAGAGCCCTGGATGGTGGGTACAGCCCTCTAAGTCCCAGGGAGTGCCCAGGGCTTCTCTCTGAGGCTGGGGGAGATGTTGTCTTAGAGGAGCTGTGGTGCCAAGTGAAGCATTTATGGGAGGAAGTGAGCAGGCCGTGCAGCATCGAAGTTTTCACAGGAGATGGGATCTTCTCTGGGACTCAGCAGCTTGAAAAGCCTCTGCCCCCATCCACAATAAAGAAGCAGGTGGTGTCCACCCCCACCACTGAGGTAAGTGAAACCTCTGGAGAGGAATGTGAAGTGACTATGGAGATTTGAGGGTGGCAGTCAAAGTCTTGGAGGCCCTGGTGATGTTCTCCTCAGTGTGGGTCAATAGTTGGCTGCAGAACTGGTGTGAGGACAGGATTTTGGGTTCTACAACCATAGCATCTTCCTCGTGGAGCAGCACCTGCTTGGGATGGATAGGATGTATGTCACCAAGCTGGGCAAAAGTATCTCTGCCAGTGGAATGGCTGGCCTTATCCACCCAAACCCCTTCTGGGAAATAAAGAAGTGTTCTGCTGGCCCTCATACTCTCCCACAAGGAGAGGCTTGTTGGGGATGTCAAAGCCAAAGGCTGCCTTGGCTGCAGTGACCATGGGACAGAGGAGTTCAGGGTCCTATGGGCAAGGAGGAAGGTAAGGAGCAAGCTCACAGCCCTGGACTTCAGTGAGCAGGCTTTGGACTCTTCAGAGATCTGTCAGTACTGGGTCCACTCCTGTTTAACGTCTTCATTCGTGAGCTGGATGATGGCCCAGAGTACTCCCTGTAAACAAGGGGAGTGTCTGGCATGCCAGAGAGACCTTGACATGCTGGAGAAACAGGCTGGCAGGAACCTCATGCAAAGTCCTGCACCTGGGGAGGAATGACCCTAGGCACTGGTACCTGCTGGGGGGTGTCTGGCTGAAAAACATCTTGGTGGCAAAAGTCCTGGTGGATACCAAGCTGATCGTGAGCTGTCTCCTGTGAGGAAAGGCTGAGAGAGCTGGGACTGTTCAGCCCTGAAAGAGAAGGTTTGGGGGCAGATCTTACCAACAAATAGAAATAGCTGAGGGAAGGGTGTGAAAAAGATGGAGCCAGGCTCTCTTCAGCAGAGCCCAGTGGCAGGATCAGAGGCAAGGGACACAAAATGAGACATGGGAGGTTTGCTCTAAACATCAGGAACACTTCTTTACCGCAAGGGTGACAGCATCAGTAGAGGCTGCCCGGAGAGGGTGTGGAATCTCCATGCTTGGAGATACTGAAAAGGCATGTGGATGTGAGACTGGGTGCAACTGGGTTTAGGTGGCCCTGTTTGAGCAGAGGGCTTGGCCAGGATGACCTTCAGAGGTCCCTTCTGGCCTCAAGCGTGCTGTGATGGTAGGGGTTTTAGGCTGAAAGCAGCACGGATGGTTGTGAGGGCACAGCCCACAGCAGCTCACCAGTTCTTCAGGCAGCAAATGCTGAAAGGGGAGCAGGAAGGCTTTAAAAAAAAACCAAAAAGGCAAAGCAAGGCTGGCATTATGTAATGTCTCACTGCTGGTCTCCTAAAAGCAGCACATGCAGAGCATGATTCACTTCTCCTGCACCAATATAACTTGGTATAAATCAACAGCAACTTGAAGGAAGCCACTCTGAGGAAAATCAAGCTCACCAAGTGTGAGAGCGAGCAGCAATTTCATGAAATATGGCCAGAGGCTTTCAAGCTCATAAAAGCGAACTCTCGACAGGCAAGGGCCAACAGGCCTTCAGCATCTCAGGCATCATGCATCACCTTTTTAGTAATATAATATAATCCCCCGAAACCAAATAACTACTTTGCCTCTACGGGGCAAAACCCAGCAACAGGATTCGGCAGCAATTCTTTTTGTCTTTCGGCGGTAGTTGGTCATTAACATAACGGCAACAAAACCCAACAAGTTTATGCCCAGTTCAACACCCACAGCCAGAATGTATGCAACTGCGATGGCTCGGTGCCTCCCGACAACCACAAAAGAGAATGTTATCTGAAAGCATAAGTGCTCGCCAGGGCCAATATTTTGCTTTGCAGATCCCGATGGGCTTCAGGGTAAATGATCAGCAATTGCAGCTGATATCAGGATACAGTGTGAGGCCCTAAAAAGAGCTAATTATGAGGAAATGAGGAATTATCTGCTGTTGAAACAATAGATCAATTATGAGGTAGAGCCAGTAGCTGCAGAGCAGCATTCTTATGCTCTGAGGGTACTGTCTCCTCTTTCTCATCAACCAAAGAGAACCCACAGTTACAAAGCTTAATTATCCTCCAGGAGCTTGACTTGCTGACTAATTAGCTGCTTGTTGAGACAATACAGAAAAGGATCCAATTCCAATTGCCTGCAAAAACAGGATGGCGCGGTCCTGGCTCTCTCCTGCCCAACCAGTATGAGTGTAACGGCCTCGCTATCCCCAGTTCCTGACAACCCAAACCCAACAGCCCTTGGCCAAACATAAAATAACCCCCAGGAAGGAAACTGAGGGAGGCTTGGGGCTACTGATAATGAGAAAGCAGTACGTCTGAGGCAGTACGTAATGGCAGTCAGATCTGCTGCTACCCCTTTGCCTTGTGCAAACTCCCCCTTCGCTCCTCCTGAAGCGAGTACAGATGCATTTGCGGTGGTTTCCTAAATGGAGCCTAAGCTGCTGGTGGTGGTGGTGGTATTACAGCAGCTGGCATCCTCTTCAGCTGCATGGCAGCAGTTAAACCCCAAGATTCTCAGTCAAAATTAATAGGAAGGTAAAGGGTGAAGCATTGGGGAGCCACGTTCTTGTCTAACAGACTGCTGTAGTCAAGAGCCACCCTGGCCAAGGAACAGGGTCTTGCTGTGTACAGCAAAATAGCACCAAAAAGGCGCAAAAGCCTTTGGCAGATGGGTTCCTCCAGCACCTCCCATCATTCCAGTAAAGAAAACATTTGATGTCTGGGCTGATGAGCAAAATGGAGTATCTGCAGCAACATGTTATCCAGGAGCGAGCTCTTAGAGGAGTTTATTGCACAGCGAATGCAAATACCCGTTATGGTTAATAAATCGGTGTGGATGGTATTTGCAGTTAGCAAACACACAGGAAGGGAAAATTCCAGACCCCATCTGCTTCACACTGAGCAGGGTGACACCTGAGATTTTTCCTTCCAGCTGAATGACTCCACCCAGCTTTTTTTTTTTTTTGGCATTTGAAAATAGCCGTTTTGTGCTGAATTCTCACAAACTGCTCTCTGTTCTCAGTGAAGCAGAATCCCTGTTGAAATCCACCTCCCTAAGGGGCAGCCTGCATTTCCTGCTGCTCCATCAGAGCATCCTGGTGACAAGCGCCTGGCTTTGTACCTCCTCTTGCCTTCTCTGTACCTTCTCTCCACCGTCATGGGCACCTTTTGAAAATACCTCTCTCTCTAGCAGGCTACAGAGTAGCGTGGAATAAACCGCAGATCGTGTTACCTGCTCTATCACTCGGCTGAGCTGGATCATTTACATCCGCGTGACGGCTGCACCAAACCTTATTTCCGAAAAAGTAACACGTAAAAACACAAAGAATAAACCTGCAAATAGAGGCGCTCCCAAACAGCCAGTTCAGCGGGAGGTCAAGATTAATCACCGCTCCAACCAGCGCCTTGCTGCGGGTGTGCAAAGGGAAGCGCCTTGCACGTAGGCCTGGGGGAAGGCACGCTCCAGCACATGAACAGTTCTGTTGCCTGCCCGAGGAATGCTGAGAAGCAGGGGAGTGCAGAAAAGGAGAGAAGGGAAAATGTAACAGGCTAATTACAGGGGAGATGCTCAATGCTTGGGTCCACCTACTGACTTGAAAAGTTTATCCCTGGGCAGTGACACAAAGGTGGTGGTACTGAACAGCCTCAGCCTGGACTGAAGCCTGTTTAAATTGATGAATTCTGCAAATAAGGTTATAATCGCACAATAGGAGAATAGCACTGTAGAGAATAAATGTTGATTGCATGAGTGTGTTAGTATCAGCTGGCAGACAGCACTGCCCTGGAAAAGAGAGGTCCCGCCACCCGGCTTCCCCGTTCCCTCAAAGTCACATCCAGGACGAACGGATATGGACAACTGAAGTA
>NW_010409111.1:16452-17045 GCF_000710305.1 Buceros rhinoceros silvestris
GGGAGGTCCCAGGCAGCTCCCCGGGTGGCCCCAGCTGATAGCCTGGGGAGGGGACCGTGGGGACAAGCCAGGGCATGTGTCGGGGTCACTCATCAGCAGCCCTATGACACCCCGAAGATAATACAGGGGCAAAACCTGGCCCCAGCAGGCGCTCACTGAGAGTGGAAGGGTCCTGACAGAGCAAGACTCTTATCATGCAATGACAGAAGCAATCTCGAAATGTTTTTAACTAGGGACTCGAGCAAATCAAGCGCTGCGCAGAACACAGTAAAAGGAGCATCTAAGATCAGTTCTACCGTGTCAAACTATGCACAGGCTCTAAAGAGGGGTGAAGGGTCATTGCAAGTGTCTATACACCACGTGGAAGTCCCGGTCCTGCTGTGGAGAAGCCAAAAGACCAGCTTCCCGCATCCCCCTGCCGAGGTCTGTGCAGGCACAGATGAGAGCGAGCTGCCCCCCAGCTCTATAAGCCAGCCAAACTACTTTACACACAAACCAGAATCGTTCTCTGGGAGCCAAACTCAAACCCTCGAGACAAGGAAAAGACACTGCGATTTGCTTTTCAAGAGACAGCCTCCTACCCAGCCTCACCT
>NW_010409111.1:17320-17708 GCF_000710305.1 Buceros rhinoceros silvestris
TCCAGAAAGGGGAGCTTCACTGCCACATGCATTTTGTACCATGTTTAGGTAATACAAAGATCTCACCCTTCTCTCTTTAAAAGGGGCTGTGCCATGTAGAGGCTGGTGCAGCGCCCCACGAGCTTCACTGCCACATGCATTTTGTACCATGTTTAGGTAATACAAAGATCTCACCCTTCTCTCTTTAAAAGGGGCTGTGCCATGTAGAGGCTGGTGCAGCGCCCCACACAAAGGCTGATGCTGAAAAGCACTTTTAAATTCAGGCTCCAAACAGCCTGCCTTCTAACACCCTTATTTTTTAAGAGCAGGAAAATGCGGGATTGTTCCTTTTTCCCTCTTTCACCGGTTCAAAAGGGGAGGATAAGGGAAGAGGTTTTAATGTGTTCCA
>NW_010409112.1:0-3106 GCF_000710305.1 Buceros rhinoceros silvestris
CTTGGCTCACCCTCGGCCAAACCGGTGACAGGAGCAAAGGATTCTTGTATTGTGGCAACTTCTCCATTGCAGTGTCTGAGCTTCCATCATAACAGGGAATGTGGGAGGTGAATGAGGATTTCTGCTTTGCATCCTTACTTAAAAGCTCAAAACCTATGATCGTGTACTTAATGATCTGCCTTAAAATGTACTATGATAAAAATATCTGTCTCTAAAATCTGAACATATGCTTTTCACTATATATAATGAAGAAGAAAAATAATTTCTTCCTTCTAAATTATCTGATATGCTATCTATAAAGCCAGGGACAATAAATTCTCTCTTGTACTTCTGGGAGTTGACAGGTCTCATATTTTCTGTTACTCAAAATATATCAGAATAAAAAAAAAAAAAAAAACAAAACAAACCACACACCAAAAAAGCCTTTTAAGTGTATTCCTTAAAGCCCCAAACCTCACTAACGGTCATGTAGGTATATGTTTGACTACAGAAATAGATCCACTAAGCAACTTCTCTTTCTAAGCAGCTAGCACATGTGTATACAAACACTAAGTTCTATTTTCAGAGATAAAATGTTCTGGAGGCCTTACAAGGGCTCTGCATAAAATAGAAAGTTTGACCTGATAGCCACAGCCACCAGTTATCTTTGTACAGCTTTATATCACCATCTGCAATCGTTTGTCTAAATTCAAGATCTCCTCCTAGAAATGTGTAAAGAAAAGTTTAATTATGAAAAAGCCTTCGTCTGGGTCATTACGTCACTTGATTGTGAGCAGTGTGGATAAGCAAAAGCCTGCCATCTTCACTCTCAAGACAGAAATATCGAAGTTATTCAAAGCTGTAAATTTCTTGGAAAAGCGTTTGTCGATATATGTAACAGAACATAGAAGTGATGCTGATTTATTTGTCCTTTGTTAAATAGTGAGTCTGAGAATTACATTAAAGGTGATAAATAGTAATCTGATAAAGACTGTCACATTTAAAAAATAAGCAAATGACTGCCAAACCCGGACAGATGGAATTCAGGTGTTGCATTATGAGAGTGAATAAATAATTTAATTATCTTTTCTGTAATACCAAATTATGAACCTTTTATTTGCTCTGTGTAAACGTAGGTATCTTTTACAGAAAGCGGAAGGGTGAGAACCATATTCCTCTGGACTGGAATCCAGAAAACCTGAGTCAATCCTGAAGTCAAAAGATCCGTGTTTAAAATTAGGAAATAATCAATCTTCTGTCTTCATAGACCTATAAGCTGATAATTCTTCCTTTTCTCCCTTGATTGTCACAGGTATAATTGTATTACTATTTGTGAAGTGGTCATATAATGAGGAGTAGTGATTGTATGAGTGGAGGAGTTAAAATGAGGGAAAACCCAAATGGAAAAAAATACCAAAGCCAAACTGCTGAAAGATGAGACACTTTGGTACTTTATTCCTGATAACATCCTTGCAACTGACACTTCCCCAATATGGATAAGAATGTTTTACATTCTCCTATGACCCGCAGGTTTTCACAGCAGCATTTACTGAATTATTCTATCTCAAATTTAGTAATAAATTGCATCTTTACCATTTTAAAAAATGAAACAAAAACAAAACCACGACCTGAAAAATATAAGAACATTACACTTTTGCAGGTAAATTTTTTTTAAAAAAAATCACCCTACGTAACAATATCCTGTGTCAGTCTTGAATAAATCTGATGTGAGTGGAAGTCAATTGACCAGTTAGTGTGTTGAGATAATGCAGAACCCATGCAAACTCCATGCAAATATGTTTATTCCAATGCGATACATTTATTAATAGTTTACATGCTAGAAACGATGATAAAGGGCTGTTTATATATTTTAGGTTTTGATTGCTTTTTGTGTCATTATTTACCTGAAGATGAGAAAATTAGCTGTGGTGATGACTTTCATTTAATGGCCTAATGGGACCTACGATAGCTGGATATTTATGGCTTTTTCATAGCGAAGTAGTGAATAAGAAGTTTGGTAACAGCAAAGTTAATAGTTAGATGGTAACCTTGTGATATTCTACAGTTGATAACTCCCATTGATGACGCATGTAAAAGAAACTTTAGCTAGTACTTGCAAGTGCTTCGACACCTTGGTAAACCAGGACTAGGTACAAAATTTGAGAGATGAATGCAGTAAATCCAGTATCCAGGCAGGCAGGCTGGATGGAGATGGTAGTGGCGTTGCATTAGGAGTATGAAGGTTTTAATTGTGCACGGGGACAACTTGGGCACTGGAGATCGGTGAAATCCATTCCCACCAGCGCTTTTTAATCCTCTGTATCCTCAGGAGTCTTGCTTCCCTTTAGGACCAAGTGCCCAGGGACAACTTGGGCACTGGAGATGGGTGAAATCCATTCCCACCAGTGCTTTTTAATCCTCTGTATCTTCGGGAGTCTTGCTTCCCTTTAGGACCAAGTGCCCAAGGTACGTTTGCTGGTATCACAGCACAATAGAAACAGAAGTACTCTGCATCTGGCAGCAGAGCTCAGGCACAGGAGGAGATGGATTCCACCAAACTTTTTTGCACAACCCACTTTCACTTGCCATGTTACTGCCCTCTCATAAAAAGAAAGGGATCTTCACCTCCCTCTTCCTCTTTGGAATATTGTTCTGGCTGCTTTCCTTGTGTGAATAGAAAGCATTTGTACAACCACATGGTGAGCTTGATCAGTGAACTGTTCTGGTTGAAAAATAACTTTCCACATACAGAGAGGTTTGAAAGATGTATTTTTTTTGCCACACCAGGTTCATTATCTAAGTCACTATGTAGCCACTCAAACCCTGATACTGGCACAAGGGAAATATCAGTCAGGGATGACTTGGCATGAGGCCACCCCCCTGAAACAGCAGGAAACATTTACTCAAAGTTTAACACTAGAGATGACAAAGGTACAAAACTTGACCTAGTCTGAACTGAGGTTGTCTGTTAAATATGGGGCATTTGCTATAATTCACATGCTAAACATTGGCAAGATAGGAACCTTTTCTTTTTAATGCCACACCCCTGTAAATTATCTTATTCTCATAAAGATGACAAAGGTACGAAACTTGACATAGTCTGAACTGAGGTTGTCTGTTAAATATG
>NW_010409113.1:0-984 GCF_000710305.1 Buceros rhinoceros silvestris
AAATGGGGGAAAATTCAAAAATGGGGCTAAAGCGCCCCAAAACAGGGGGAGAAACGGCCGCAAACGGGGACTAGGCCACAGCACAACATGGCAGCTGCAATGGGGGGCCCTGAGGGGCTGAACCCCCAAATCTGGAGGTTTTTGGGAACTCCCAAAATCTGGAAATTTTGAGGGAAACCTGTAAAAAGATTTGGAGTTGAAAAAATGGGGCTAAAATGCCCCAAAATGGGGGAGAAACGGCCCCAAACGGGGACCAGGCCGCAGCGCAACATGGTGGCTGCAATGGGGGGGCCCGAGGGGCTGAACCCCCACACCCCAAAACAGGGGGAAATGGCCCCAAATGTGGACTAGGCCGCAGCGCAACGTGGCGGCTGCAATGGGAGGCCCTGAGGGGCTGAACCCCCAAATCTGGAGGTTTTGGGGGACTCCCAAAATCTGGGGATTTTGAGGGAAACCCTCAAAAAGTTTTGGAGTCCAAAAAATGGGGGAAAATTCAAAAATGGGGCTAAAACACCCCAAAACAGGGGGAAATGGCCCCAAATGTGGACTAGGCCGCAGCGCAACGTGGCGGCTGCAATGGGAGGCCCTGAGGGGCTGAACCCCCAAATCTGGAGGTTTTTGGGGACTGCCAAAATTTGGGGATTTTGAGGGAACGCGCCCTGAAAAAATTGGATTAAAAAAAATGTTGGAAAGCCCCAAAAATGGGGGAAAACGCCCCAAAATGAGGACTAGTCTGCAGCTGAAAATGGCGGCTGTGATGGAGGATCCCTGAGGGGCTGAACCACAAAATTTGGAGATTTTTGGGACCCCCAAAAGTTTAAGGACCCCCCCCCCCAAAATTTGGGACCCCAAAAATGGGGGAAAACCCAAAAGTGGGGGGAAAAATACCCCAAAATGGGGGAAGAATAGCCTGAAATGGGAACTAGGCAGCAGCGCAACATGGCGGCTGCGATGGGAGGCCCCAAGGGGCTGAACCCCCAAATC
>NW_010409114.1:0-6730 GCF_000710305.1 Buceros rhinoceros silvestris
TGAGTGGTCGCCAAGAACGGTACGATCATGAAACAAGATGGAACAAGGCTCCCTCTGTTTGTGCTTGGAGAGGAAGCAGCAGGTAGGTTTTGTGGAAAGCCCAGGCGAGGTGTTCATGTTTGGTGAGCTCCAAGAACATCTGGAGTGGGACCCACGAGTGAAGCCTAACTCTTGGATGCCGACTGAGCTCGGAGTACCGCTGCCTAGGGACGCTGGCTGGGAAGAGGGACTCGATGCGTGTGTTTAGCCAGAGGGAATTTTCCCCGTGTCTTTCTCTGTCGATGGCAGAGGGTGTGTAGACAACACACAGGTAAGATCCTTGCTTTTAGCTGGCAAAAACGGGCTGCTGTGACTCCCTCCTCCTCCTGTGGGCCGATCAGTCTGGGGAGTGCCAGTTACGGGCATTTACCTCTTTTTCAGCCAGCAGGGACGGGAAACCCTCTCATCTCATTTTCGATGTCTGGTGGCAACCCTCTGTGGCTGGTGATGGCAGGACGGCTCTCCTCCGGCTCGGTGGAGATACGCGCTTCCACAGCACGTTTCATCTGACCTGTTTCAGCCATCAGCTGCAGGGTAAGGCCACTGCCTCCCTGGAAAGCTCTGCCTCTCCCCACCAACACTTGAGGAAGCCCAGCCTGACGAGCTCGGCTGGAGTTGTTTACGTTGTTGGTGCTTTCATGTGCTGAGGTCCATGAGAAATCACTGGAGGGAGAATAGCTCATAACCAAACGCCAGCTGCAGACAGTGAAATCCCTTGCCCTTCTGGGATCAGCAGCAGTTGTTTATCTGGCAGCAGACCAGTGTTTGGTAACTTTTTTAAAATTCACGCTCTTTAGGAAGGCAAAATGCAGGGTGATGTTATCACCAAGGTGACGTTATCACCAAGGTGACATTATCACCCCGGCAAAGGAGCTCCAGAAAAAAGGCCCATCAGGTTATAGCCCCTTCCCTTTGTTATTTCCCCCCGGAACTTCCTTACATTGTGCTGGCTGCTCACCTCACATTTTAGGCTAATGATGGTTTTTAAGCTTCTCTAACATTTATTTACACCTGGAACACTTCTATGCCGGCACTTTCTTATGACTTTGGCTGGTATTTATTGTCCACAGCTGCTAACTCCAGCTGCTTGCTGCACTGCAGCACAGCTCTGACGGGCAGCGTCGGTGTCCGGCTGACCGGAGCTTTGCTTCTGTCCCTGCGGTGCGCGCGGTCCCGGTCAGAGCTCACTCTGACTTCAGGGATGTGAGGACTAGACAGCTGATCTAAACCAGGCATATCCCATCCTGGCTGCAGTCCATGGACAGGGGTAGTCCCCTGTCCTGGGGGGACAGAGTGTGCTGGTCCTCACCCTGGCATGGATGTCTCTCAGCCCGGCATATAAGAAAAGCAGACATTTCGCTTTGAGACGACACCCAGGCACATCCCATCCTGGCTGCAGTCCATGGACAGGGGTAGTCCCCTGTCCTGGGGGGACAGAGTGTGCTGGTCCTCACCCTGGCATGGATGTCTCTCAGCCCGGCATATAAGAAAAGCAGACATTTCGCTTTGAGACGACTTAGTTTAGCCCGAATGCGTTTAATCTACAGGGGTTTGTAACTTGTAGGTGGAAGACTAGCTGATTAGATCAACTATCCAACCAGTTCTTCATTCTCTGGTTGGCCTCTGTGCGAGTGTGGTAGCTCCAGGGTAAGCGAGCTGCAGCGGGTGGGGGAGGTCCGCACTGCAGTCTCGGGACTCCCTCCCGTGCACAGTCCTTCACTGAGTTCCTAACGCAGTGTTTAAATCACATATTAATGCCTGCCTGTATTGTTTCTCAAAAACTGGTGCTTTGGGGAAGCTGGGATTAACACACCCCAAACACCACAGCGCGTGGACAGAGTCGTCATTCACTCAGCGCCAGACTCCTCAGTCTGCATCCTCCCTCCTTGAAGGATTTCTAGGGAGATAGTAAGAGAGCAGATGAGCTCCTGTAGCCTGCAGCGTCCAGCGATGTGAGCGGTGCTAAGATCCCTGCTGTCCTTAGCACAAACAACGTGACACTGTGACAGAAAAACCGGTGGTGTTTTGGCTTCGCGGGCAGGTACGGTCTGGCAGAGCCCGGGCTCCCAAGAAGCGCTAAGGAGGGGCGTTAGATATGGTTCAGGGATGAATAAGTTTCTTGGCTGAGTCCGATTACCCACTTGGGGTATTTGTGTTTCAGTATAAGTGACACTGAAAAGCGTGTTTTGATTTGGAACAAATTTCAAGCAGGAACAAGTTTCAGCACCCGCGTTTCCCCTGTGAGCACAATGAGGGACAAAACAGGTTACAGCCTGCTCGGCCAAGGGTGGGAACCTCTCGGCAGAGAAGGGGAGGGTGGCAGGTGAATCATTTAAAAGGAAAGGGAAGGAGCTGATCTTCCCCTTGCGAAAGGGATACTCTAAGCACCAAGGATCAGGTGTGTGCCTGAGGAAGCCAAGTGAGGGAGCTGGGGAAAGTCAGCTCCTCCCCCCGAGTGGGAGGCTGTACCTGGTGATTAACTCCCGTGTGGAGGAGTGGAGCTCATGCTGAATCCTTAGGGAACCTGCTGGGAGGAGGTCAGGCCCGAAAAGCCCTGGAGTCGGACAGACGACTAATCCAGATGGAGAGGCACTTCCTAGCATCAACATCTCCAGTCATGTTCAACTACCTGGCAGCAGAGGTGAGACCCCAGTTCCACCGCGGCTATGGGAGCCAGCAAGCGGTGTCCGGGCCACTGAAGAGCCGCCTCGAGCAGCTGAAGAAGCCGTGGTGGAGGGAGCCCACCCCACTGGTGCTCCAGCACAGTGAAACAGCCAGGCTTGCCGTAGACGCCTTTCTTGAGCAGGGGGAACACAGCTACATGAGTGCCATCGCTGAGGAACGGGAGCTGCCTTTCCTCTCTCTCCTGGACATGGAATATATGAGCCATCAGAGAAAACAAAGCTTTCCAGATCCCAAAGAGATGAAAGACAAGGAGGCTGACCCTGGCGATGCGGACACTGGAGACAGGTCTTCCGTCAACTCTGAACTCACCTCTGGCACCTACTTCCCGCTCATGTCTGATGTGCACCCTCCGGAGCTGGAGCTGGGCTGGCCAGGGACGCCGCTCTTCACAGTATCTGGCCAGACTCAAGCCACTGTGATTTTCCAAAGGAACAAAGCTAACAGCATTAAGGATTTGCTCCGGTCTCTGATCAGCCGGGCACGGACGGTACGTATGTTGCTGCATCCCTTGAGCCGGGGTCTTGTGCCACAGCCCCCGAGTCCTGGTGGCTCGTCCCACGGCGGTGCACCACATGCTCCGAGCCGTGGCTGTTCTCTAGGCGTCTGGCATGGTGTGGTTGCTTTTTCTCTGGCAGATCTGTAACTGTTGCCGCTCCTTTCCCCGATTTCTTTCTGCCCGGGATTTTACGCCGTTCGGGCAGTGCCCTTTAAGGCAGGCTGCAGCTGCAGGCATGCAGAGCGTGGTACCAAAGCCTGCAGCGAGTGAGTGGCGAGGTGTGCGGCGTCAACACTTAGCTGTCCTCAGCCGGCAAGTGGGCACCAGCCTCTGCCAGGGAGCCCCTGGGCGGGGGTCAAGAGGATACGACCGGTGAGTTACCGAGAGAGAACACAGGGCCCGGGTGAACTTGTGGCACTGAAAACCCCAGCCGGTAGTTTGACGTACATCATTGTGTCTTCCGAACGTGATGCCTGTGCCTCTCTGAGGATGGGTTACGATCAGCCTCTGTGCCCCATCGCACGGTTTCTGCTGGGCAGAGAGCGCCAGCCCTCAGCTGTAATATAACCTGGATGACAACAGGACGTGCCTACCAAGCAGAGTCCTGGCACGAATTTGCTCACTAAATTATTGTTTCTTTTTGCTTTGCCACTGCACTGTGTGCTAAAGCAGCAGCTCGGACAGTTGTGTCTCAGGCACAGCGTCAGCGTTTACTGTCTTTGTCCTCTTTCTGGTTCTTCTCACGGTTCCTTGTTCATGTTCTCCTGCAGGATTTCATTTCAATGCCGTGGTGATACCGAGCAGCCTTTTAGTGCAAAGTTCACGTTTAACCGTCAGCCTCTAGGCAATTTCTCTTATCACTCCAGGAGTTTCTTATTTAACCGTGCAGTCACTCCTGAAATTCATTACTGCCTAGTGCAGAAAGTGAAGAGTGTTCTTCAGCTGTCTCAGGAACACGAGCAGTTCTCAGGCTGAGCTGAAGTGTCACCTTCTGACACTACCTGCAGTGCTGAGCAACGTTACGTTGTCCCCAGCAAATGGACCTGGGGCCGAGCAGCAGCTCAGATTGCTGCCAGCATCGTGGCATCGGCAAAGAACCACAGAGCTTGACGCAGGGCAGTGCCGGGAGGTAACTGGGGATCTGTTTCTCTTCTGGCCAAAAGACGAGCCTTGTGCCACGTAAGCCGCTGCTCAGGTGTGAGCACCTTTGCTTAGCGCCTGAACTTCGGTTGCGCCTTTGTGGGCAAATACGGGAAGTTTTGTTCAGGAAGTGAGTGACAAAGAGCTCTGTTTGTCCTTGCAGGCAATTGATTTACGATATCTGAAAAGTCCTGTGTGACTTATTGCATCTTTTTCAGGAATGGGGATTAAGACTTAGTCACGGGAGAAGGCACAAAGTAAATGACTTCCAGGAACCGCCACCTAGTCACTTAGCACGTGTCCCGGATCTCTGGTGGTGTTATGATCCTTCCAGCCGCAAGGAAAACATCTTCCTGGTTTCTCAGTTCACAGGAACTTCTCTGCTGCTGCAGGCAGCTGGCTCGGGCAGTAGGTGCTTTATTGTACTTTAAGTATATTCTGAGCTTTTTCCTTCTTTTGCTCGGCTTGAAAAAGCACTTACAATCTTCAGCTCTTTATGATCAAGCAGGGATTTTCACGCAGGGTTTTTTGACTGTTACGTAGAACGAGAGGATGAGTTTGCAGGCATCTTACTGGTTTGTTACTGGTGTTTTACTGGTTTCTAGGTTAGCAGCTCTGGCCAGTGTTTCCCGTGATCACAACTGGCAGCAGTCCCAGCTCATTCACAACCCCAGATACGCATTTTTACAGAGTTACGGCGTCATTTTGCTCATCAAACATCCCGAAGGATGTTACCTCTACGTCTTAATGACAAGAGAGCAGCCCACAGGTACAAACACTCCGTGGAAGTGCTAGCAGCAGCTGTGCGCAGAGCCGTTGGCTTTCTTGCTTTTCCGCTGCTGTGTCCGCGTTTCAGCTATTTTCTCCACTAGAATTCACGCTCTCATCGTGTGTTGCTCCTGTGGAGTGTTGCTCCTCGTGTGTGCTTACAGCTAATGGAGGAGGAGGATGCAGCACTGGTGGGGTGTGGCAAAGACGTGGAGATCCCCGCGTGCTTTTCCTGGGTCCTGTAGGCAGGAAAGTGTGTGTCATGAAATGTCGTTTGCTCTTTTCTCCTGCTCAGTCATGTCGAACAGATTTTGCATCAGCATATTCGTCCTGACAAACCAGCAGAAAGGACGTTTGTTCTATCAGCACCTTTGCTCTTTGTCGTTCTACCCGGCTGTATTTAAACAGCCGTCTTTGAAGGTGTATTTTCAGATTTGAGCTTTCCTCTCTGCAGACAGAAGCAGATGCAGCGCAGCCACACCTTAGCCTTCATTTGATTTTCGTCCTCCCCGGCTGTATTAAAACAGCCGTCTTTGAAGGTGTATTTTCAGATTTGAGCTTTCCTCTCTGCAGACAGAAGCAGATGCAGCGCAGCCACACCTTAGCCTTCATTTGATAATACTAGTACAATTTTATTTTTGTTGGAAGAGCTCCAGTCTCTTTTGAGCTGTCGGTGCTGCTTCCTTCACCGCTCTCATACATCTCTGACGCTGGCTGCCCACCTGCCCTTACGTGCGAGGGTAGGAGGGTCCCTGACGACCCCCGGAGGAGCAATGTATTGCTTCAAATGGTGACACCACGGTAACGACCAAACCCACGCTGCTATTGGCAAACACCAGTAAAACCAGCTGTGCTGGTTAGGAACCAGACAGGTGGCAGCCACAGCGGGCGCTGCTAAGTGCTGTAATTCCCGGAGTGATGAGTGCGGTAATTGCTGAATTGTGAGTTTCCTGAAGCGGGTTTGGAAACGTCATGATTTAACCCTGCGATGGCAAGGTGTGAATTTTCTCGAGCCTGTGGGGCGGCTGTGTCTGTCCCATGCCCTGACCTGTCTCGGCGGTGCGGTGGGCTCGGAGGCCGGGATGGGGACGGTGAGTAGCCAGGATGCTCTGGGCCAGCCCCAGCCTTTCAGCTCCCACCACTGACACCGAGGGGCTGGAGGCACTGGACAGATGGGTCTGTGGGGACAGATTGACCTAAGTGTCCAAGGCTCTTCAGCGGCAGACAGGAGCTGTCAGAGGCCTGAGCTGGGGATGGTACTTGGGTACCTACCTTCCACTTTGTGGAGCTGTTTGAAATCGTCTTTGAGGCTTTCAGACCTCATGTTTGTGACAGTACATTCTTAGGAGGCTTCAAGTGGGAGACCTCGAGGGGTGTCTTCCCCCAGAACTTCTTGTCTTTGGGGCTGCCTGCTTTGTCTGCCGAGAGGACGCGGTGATCCGAGTGGTCTTCATGGTTGTCCTGTGGCACCTGTGCTTAGAAGGAGCAGCCCCGCTGTCGGCACCTGCACCTCCGCCATGGGTGGCAGTGCTCCTCACCGCACACGGCAGTGCCGACGGGGCTGCCAGCCTTCTGAACTGACACCAGCCGTGGGCGCACCAC
>NW_010409114.1:6831-8450 GCF_000710305.1 Buceros rhinoceros silvestris
CCTTCTGACCTGACACCAGCCGTGGGTGCACCACCAGGAGGGACTCGACCCAAATCCCTCTTGGGAAGGGATCTCGTGTGAGGAGGCCGTGAACCGAGCTACAGCCCATTCCACCTGCTGATGCCAAGTGAAGACCAGCTTCAGAAAACGTGCCTCTGTCACATAGGGCTCCCCCCAGCTTCTGGCATCCTGCTGCCTGTGCGCTTGCTCCCGTGCTGACGCCAGAGCCCTGCCGTGGGGCTGTCAGGAGGTGCAGCTCTGCCTGGCAACCAGCTGCATCCAGCCCAGGGCATGGGGTGCCACATGCTGCCATGTGCAGCCATGCTACCGCCCGCTCAGCCCATCGCTCTCGCCATGAGCCCTCCAGGCTGACGGGCAAGCAACAGCCCTGAACTCTGCCAAAGCCTGTGAGCGCTGGCAGAGACCAGCAGGGTGGTGTGGACTAGGTGCAGTCAGTGCCCCTGAGCACGAGTGCTACCGCCCGCTCAGCCCATCGCTCTCGCCATGAGCCCTCCAGGCTGATGGGCAAGCAACAGCCCTGAACTCTGCCAAAGCCTGTGAGCACTGGCAGACCAGCAGGGTGGTGTGGACCTGCTGGGCACACTAGGTGCAGGCAGTGCCCCTGAGCATGTGGGGTCTGGGGACAAAGGACATCAGTATCTGTTGACGCCATCCTGTCAGCTTCCCAGGCTAGGTTTAGATTGTCTCCAGGGCCAAACCTGCCTCAGACCTAAGCTTGAGATGAACTGGATTATCATGAGGACAGTGGCTGAGAGGGACTTGCCTGAGGCCTTACACCAGGTTTGGGCTATAGTTTCTTTCCTGGTGCTTCATCATTAGAGGATGGGTAGCCATCAAAATGATTTGGCAGAACTGCCTTCGGTCTTTGGCTGAAGGCCCGTGTGGAAAGGGCTGGTGAAGCCCTGCTTCTCTGTGTGAGTCTCAGCAGTACCTCCTGCAGAGAGCCCAGCAGCAACGTCAGTTTGGGAAGTTAAAGATGCTTCTCACTGCTTTTAGGGCTCTTCAAGGGCTGGCTCTGCTGCCCATGCCAGATGAGTGCATTTCAGGAGGGGAGAGGTTTGCACCAGCCTCGTAAGGCTTCTGGGAAGACAACACTCATGAGGGTTAGAAAGAGGTGCCCTTCAGAGCGGGTTCTGCAGCCTGCATCTCTCAGGCCAGGGGGAGAGGGTGGAGGTGTGGTTTTGGCTTGGACAGTAGGACTGGTTTTCAGCTCTTGACGACAGCTGTCCCACGTGGATGCCTGGGATCACAGCATACTGGAAGGTTCTTCCCAAAACCTTGCAGGATGGGCTGGGCCTAGCGTCGTCTTCTGCAAGATGTTGAGGATGTGTAAGGCACCATCATAGAGAAGGTCTTTGGGGACAAATTGGATCCGTCCATCTGCAAAAGGGATACATTCCCACGGGAGCAGGAAGCCCGCTTTTGGCATTGGCGCCCTCCTGTGCCGTGGCTCTGGTGCAGGGTCTCTCCAGGGGGTGTGCAGGCAGAGCGGGGCTAAGAGGAGCCAGCTTGCCAAGACCGACCGGGCAGGAGAGCGTGGGGACGCCAGCGGGCCCCCCTCTGCCTGTGGCAGGTGGCTCCTTCTCCCACCCCGGCCG
>NW_010409114.1:8634-12802 GCF_000710305.1 Buceros rhinoceros silvestris
AGGTTATCAATGACAACAGGGCTGCCGCTGGGCGGTGGGTGACCCGGGGCCAGCGTGCCCATCTGCCGCAGAGACTTGAGCCTGTCCCCACATCCAAGGACATGATGCTTGTAGCTCCTCCGCTCTTTTTTGAAGGTGTTTCAGGCCAGACCCGTGAACATGATTGAGCCTGTTCCTATATAAAGCTTGAACCACTGCGCCGGTAAGAGTCAACCTTACCGCTGTCCTCTGCATTGAAGTCTCTGTTTGAGGAGGAGCAGCTGAGCAGAAGTGGCAGGGGAAAGCTCACCCCACGTGGTCTGCTGCGCGGGGTGATCTGGACTGCGGGGAATTGCCTTCACGGCCGTGCTCTCGTACAGGCAGAGGAGCTGTTTGAAAACAGGATTCCCACCTCCTCACGGGGTGCGTGATGAGCAGCAGAACAGACTCTGTCACACATTTTGTGCACAAGGTGTGGTGCAGGGCGTGACGTTGAGTAGCAGGGTAAAGGCGGCCACTGGAGCTTCACTCCAAATCTCGGTGCTTTTTGGGTCCTTTATTGGGGCATCCTCTGCCAGGTGCAGAAATTCCAAATCCGAGTTATGCACACAAGTACCAGCGGTTTTCTTGTTCACTGCTAAGAAGTGATAAAGCCTCGACTAAAAACTCGGTCAGTAGTTCCACTATTTTTTCAGCTTTTGGAATGAAGCTGGCCTGACAGTAAATCCTTTACTACTTGACTTTTTCAGTCCCCCTGAAAGGTGTGTTGCACCTTTCCCGAGTTGCCAGTGTTAACTGTTAATGGTTCAGGTCCAAGTCACCAGATTGCTCCAAGCACCCTCAGGCGCAGCACGTGGGGCCTGATGGATCACCCAGCTCAGCAAGTGCTCTCCTGCCTGTTCCTTTCTTCTCCAAGATGTCCCCCTGATCCCTGTTACTATCAGTGAGAGCCAACAAACGGATCCTGGCAGTCCCTTCCTCATCCAAATTATGGCCACCCTGCTGGCTGATGGCAGCCTCACTCTGTGGGGAGTAGTGGAACAGCTTCTCCAGTCACAGCTTAATCTGTTTATGGTTGGTTTCCCCTGACCCATTGTTGTTGCATTGGTTGCAGATGATGCTGTACTTTGAATTTTCTGGTTTTGAGTCAACCAGCTTGTAGTAGGTACTCGTCATGACCTACCTCCTGTTTCCTGTATTTTCCTTCCAGTTTTTGGAGAATTCATTGAGCCTCGTTCTGCTGCCTGCCATCCCATCTCAGCAGTGGGATGGGTTGCCATGGCCACCTCCAGTCTCATTGTATAAACAACAGGCAGTTCTCTTCAACATTCTTTTCCTTTTTCAAACCCCCCCCTTGTCTAACAAGTCTTCAGCTTATTGAGGCAGATTCTTTCTTTTTTCCTTCTTTCTGTCTCTCGCACCCTGGGCTGTGTTAGCAGGAGTGCTTCCCACACACATTATTCTGTGAGTTTGTCTAGTCCCCCCTAGGAGCTAATCTTGGAACGAGGACCTGTACATATTTGATCAAGATACCTTCTCCCTTACCTGGCCGCGTGTCCTTCCTGACAAAAAAAAAATGATCCTTCTTTGAATTAATATTCCAGTCATGTGTGGAGTCAGTCATACCAACTGCGTAACGATTTGGGTCAGTCTCAGCTGCACTTCTGGCATATTTGCCTCCGGCAACACATACTTGTGGCAGCAGTGATGTCCAGAGTTCATGCACACGTGCTACTCCTCCAGCTGTTTCTTTCTGTGAGACAGGAGGTGGCTGGTTGTGGAATGTCCTCGTAGTTATTAATAGCGATTTTATCTGCCGTGCTGGGGTAAGGGCTGTTAAACATGAAGGTCCAGAAGCAATTTCCACTCCTGTGGCCACAGACGCTTAGTAACTCAGGAGGTTTGAATCCTTAATTCATAGTTTAGAGTGCAATTCACTTGGGCATGAGATTTCAACAGTTTCTTCATTTCCCCACCCCCACCCCCCATCTCTTCTCTCCTGGCTAGGTGATAGCAATTGTGATGGATCTGTTTACAGACATGGAAATCATGTGTGACCTGCTGGAGGCCTCGAGCAGACGGCACATCCCTGTTTACCTGATCCTGGATGAAGAGTACTTGAAGCACTTTGTGGAAATGTGCAATAAAATGGCTCTTACTCAAGACAACTTCCCAGTAAGTTTCCAGTCACACACTGGATATGATAAACAAGTCTTGGCATCAATAAAACCCACATACCCTCTGTTGTGTTCCCTCTGCCTCGACCCTAGGACCCACCACCTCATCTTTCACTATCCCAGGCTGAGAGACCGTGGCTGTTTTGTCTCGGAGGTCTGATCGAAGCTCAGGGGAAGGAGTGGGTGAGCCTCGTGTCCCACAGCCTGATGTTTTGTGGTCCTTGCTTCAGTTTTGCACACAAGAGTGTGAAGTGGCGGGCAGTAAGATGCGTTACTGAGCGCTTTGCTGGACTGGTGCGGATAGGCAGGCAGAGGTAGACCAGAAAGCATACGTTCATATGGACCTGCAACCTCTTCTGCTCTTGTTCCCCTCTCAGCCCCTGCGCGAGGACGTAGAATTGCAGGACTTTAGAGTTCAGATCCCTGAGGTCAGTTCAGGCTGTGGCCGGAGCTGCTGTAGTGCAGCAGCTGGGTGGGGAAGGGAAGCAGTGAGTCCCTTCAGATGCCCTGTTGAAGAAGCCACCGTTTCCTGCCAGCAGCCACACGTTAAAAACCTCGTGTTAAGATCTGCTTTTAGGCTTTGTGGTTCAGTTGTGGGTTAATGAGGGGCTTGTACAGAGCCCAGTTCCCCTCTCAGCGGCTGCCCACGAGCAATGAGGTGAGTGCTCAGAGCAGGCAAGCAACAAAAATCAACGTTTCAGTGTGACGAGCTCTCTTGGGAACTCGCAGACTCGGAAATGACCCGAGTATCTTGTCACTCCCCACATAGTCTTTCTGGCTCCCACCTGTCGATGGAAGTTGGTTTTTTTGTTGTCATTTGTTAGTCCTGCAAGGCCAACAGTCCTGGCCGTGCTCCTTCGCTGAGGACACAGGTTTCCCTGGAGGACTGTTCCTCTTGCAGCCACCAGTTCCAGAAGTTTCCCCTTTATCTTGGTGGGGAACACTTGGAAGTTGTTCAGTGACCTCAAAACCATTCTTAACTAAAACCAGGCTGGGGAATATTGGCTATTAGGAAAAAATTCTTTACAGAAGGGTTGTGAAGCATTGGAACAGGCTGCCCGGGGCAGCGGTGGAGTCACCATCCCTGGAGGTATTTCAAAGACGTGTTGATGTCGTGCTGAGGGACGTGGTTTAGTGGTGACCTGGCAGTGCTGGGTTAATGGTTGGACTTGATGATCTTGAAGTTCTTTTCCAAACAGAATGATTCTGTGAAAATGCAAACGTAATGTTTTACAGCATTCAAAACAGATGCAGTTACAAATGTCCCATTTTCACCCATCTACACAAAGGTGTAGAGAGGCTTCCTTCTTCCCCGTGTGCATGATGCTCTGTCTTTTCTCGCTTCTCACAAGCCAGACCCATGTCATCACGCCTCTTGAGATGGCAACAGTTCATGCTGGAACATGTTTGCTTTCATAAACAACTGCATCACTGAAGTCACCTGGTGGATCCAGATATGTTCCATCTCTCCAAAAAGTGTTTTATTTGCTTCTTGTCCAAGAGCCTGTCATTGTTTTTAATTAAAATTAGAACGAGCTTACATCCAGGGAGAAGTCGACGTCTCTTTGTTAGATGTGATGTCACGTCTTGTGCTTGAATGACTAATTAACACTTGCCCCCCCCGTTCAGCGACTCGTCAGCAGGGCTCTGTGGGAAGTGCCTCTTAGGCTGATGCGTCTCAGGCAGTACATTAGCATGATATTCACACCTGAGTGGAATGAGTGTGCATGTTTTATTCCTGACTCTGAGTTGTAACAGGATATGATGGTAAATCTCCATTTGGAATATTTGGTGGCAGTTTGGGGTTTAATGAGGAATTTGGGGCAATGCCCCTGCAGCATCTTACTTCTAAGAACACTGTGTGAGCCCACTGGTGCCTAATCTTGGGCTGAACATCAGCAAGTCCTGCCCACAGTGGTGCCTCAAGCACTGGCAGCAGTCACAGCAGAAGGCTGAATGGTGGATTAATGGTGGATTAATGCTGGGTTTTTTCCAATGGCCATCTGCTGAAC
>NW_010409114.1:12904-14406 GCF_000710305.1 Buceros rhinoceros silvestris
CCTAAAACCGCTGCCTAAATCAACGAGAGTGGTACCTGGCAGCCTGGCTCTCCTGCAGGACTGCAGGATTCTCATCATGTTTGGACAATTTAGGGCCTGGATTGCCAAGAGCAGGAGGAGGATGGAATGGAAAAAATGAGCCAGATATCAGAAACTCACCCCATCTTGGAAAGGAGAGAGGGAGTGAAGAAATACCGTGGCAACAAGCCTATAGGATATCCCTTGCTTGAAGTGGTGTGAACTTTGGGGTGGCGGGGAGGTGAGGAAGCTCCTCCCCGTAAGAACTAGTATTACTAAAACCTCAGCACTGGAAGAAAAAAACTCCCTGTGATGATTGGCAACAGGATGAGGTGGTCACCTCCCCACGTATTCAGCGCTATCTGGTTTCTGTATCAGCAAGCTGTGCTGGCACCGCAGAGTCTCCCGGGGACCTCAGGAAGTCATCAAGTCCAACCTCCTGCTCAAAGCAGCGTCACTTGTGAGGTCAGGCGTAGTTACTCAGAGCTTTACCTGGTCTAGACTTGAAGATCTCCAAGCATGAAAACTGCGTAACCTCTCTCGGTAGCTTGTTCCGATGCATAACTGTTCTTCTGGGGAAGAAGTCTCTCCCTTCTTGCAGGTGACAGATAGACACGCTCTGGGACACGAGAACGCAGCAAGTGAGAGCTGCAGTACAAAGACTGTGAAGCTTCAGCTCTGTCTCTGCTAGAAGTTTCCATGAACCCCAGAGAAGACCGGGTGAGGACTTGGAGAAGCAGTCTGGAGGGGGTTCCCATAAAACAAGAGGCTTAGGAAACCCCCTGAGCAGAAATCAGAGACGGCGGCATTACCAGGGGGCTGCACCGCAGATGGCCGCCTTCTTCCTGAGCTTCCCCAGCCGCTGTTCTCCACTGCGGGAGATGGACTGGTGTGTCAGGCGGACCCTGGTCTGGAGGAGATGCGCTGCTGTTGTGAAGCCCTGAAGGCACCGGTGCTTCTTGGGTGGGCAGAGGGGAGGAGGCTTCCTCGGTGTGAAGTGAGAGTGGAGCCTGTCGTACCCTGCTGCAGTGAGCTCCCCAGCAGATGCTTCCGGGAGGGCCATCTCCTGCCCGCAGGGACTCTGGCGGAAGAGGAAGGCCATCAGGAATGGAGTCACTTGCCACAGGGTGACTGCCTTCTGCTCCTGACCCCCAAGGCACGACTTCCCCGCTGCGAACTCAGTGTGAGGCCAGGGACTGGGCAAGCCAGCGCCCGGCTGCATATGGGAGGTCTGGGGAGCCACGATGCTCAACCTGCTCAGGAGGAGGAGGGGGAGAAGGGGCACAGCGATGCCCAGGAGCAGCTCCTGAAGGGGTGGCAAGGGTGTGGGTCTGCGTCCTGCGGAGAACATCTGTAGGCAAACCACAGCTGTTTGCGCTTGTCTTTTGCCTGCAGCACTGGCTGTTACAAACTGCTCTGTCTGGCCACGCTGACACCTGGCTGCATGGCGGAGGGAAGGCTGGCACCGCCAGGAGCACCCACCA
>NW_010409114.1:14536-26922 GCF_000710305.1 Buceros rhinoceros silvestris
GGAGCCCCCCCCCAGCCGTGGGCAGCACCCACCTCCACCAGAGGCGAACGGCCCCTTGGTGGTGGGTGCAGCCCGGACCAGCTGCTGTCTCTTGCAGGGCTGATGCTAGGCAGGTGCCAGCTGCCCACAGAGGGGTCTGCCAGGCCAAGGGCAGGCAGTGACAGCTCCTGGGGTGCCAAAGCCACGGCAGGTGGCGGGGAGCTGCCCGGGAGGCGCAGTGAGGGGTGATCGGACAGGCTGCAGCCTTAGGGCTGTTTATTTACATAGGAAATGTTTTGTTCAGCGCTACATCCTATAGACCAGGCCAGTAACTGTTCCCAGTGACTGTTCTCCTCTTCTGCCTCCCCCAGCTGAGGCACACGTAGCTTTCACTGCCGGCAAAAACCTCACCTTACGGAAAAGGTCCTGGTGGGAGCTGAGATACCCGTTGTGTACTGGCAGTCGGTTCTGCAGGGCAAGGTTGGGTCAGAGAAGTCCTTTGCAATGTTTAGAACAGATGAGGGTCAGGTCTGCCTCACTTGAGAACAGCAGCTGAAAATTTTAATATAACTTTTAAAGACACTGATGAAAGGCAATTCAATTGTTGACATGTAGACATGTAAATCTTTTTTACTGAGCAACGTTTTGGTTTGAGGAAGCCTGTCCCTGTATAAAGTCAGCACAGCACATTTGATGGATTAGAAACTGGCTAGTTGTTATGGGTCAAAATCCAGTTTAGATGCAGAGCCATCAGGCGGTGTGCTTAGTCGAATATTGGCAATAATCTGGAATAAACTGTACGGTCTTACATCAAAAATGATCTGTAGCAGCACAGGTTTCTCCAAATTTTTTGCAAACCAGCATTTGTACCTAAGTGCAACTTGTTAATTTTTGCTGGTATTTTTATTTTATAGAAGCAGACAAAATATCTGGTATTCCTCGGTGCCTCGCTGCATTCTACCTCTGGGAGCAGAGCTCCTGCTTGAGGGAGTCTCATCAGTGAGGCACGAGGGAACACTTCAGTTTCGTTCCACACGTCTCCCCTTGCCAACTGTGCTTTCCTTGGTTTCAGAACATGCGCGTAAGATGTCTGAGTGGAGACACGTACTACAGCAAAGCAGGCAAGAAATTTGCAGGCCAGGTGCTGGAGAAGTTTATCCTGATCGATTGTGACCAAGTTCTTGCTGGTACATACAGGTAAGAAGTAGCAGCAACTACTGTGACAAAGACTGGTGACACTGAGAAAATACTCATCACCAAAAATACTCAAAAATGGAGCTCTTTTTTTTCTGTGTGATGATAATACACTGTTTTTCCTCTTAATTTCTCCTTGTGAATGTTAGAGTTAATTTTGGTGCTTTACCTTCTGCTCCGCCCTCCTGTTCTTACCTTGCTGTTCACCTCTCAGGTAGCGGTCACTGCCTGTCTGCCAGCGCTGGCACTCCTGGACACATCTGTCTATGAGTATCACTTCACTTCGTAAAAAATCTGAGTATGTTCTCTGGGTCAGGCGATGCAACACCCAGCCTAGATTCTGTCTCCAGCGGAATCTGCTTAGGGAGGGCAGCCCACGCTGCTGCCTGTGGTCCATCCCCCTTGTCCTCCCGCTGCATGGGAGCAGTGGGATTGTTGCGTTCATCCCTACTTATTCCCTTCAGTTCCTGTTCTGTACCTGCTGTCCGTGGGTTTGCCCTAACTCGTTGTCTGTTCTAAACCGATCTCCTACCAATTTCATGAAGTGCCCCTAGTTCTAGTGCTGCTAGTTCTGGTGTTGGTAAAACACATTCGGCTAAGTCGGTGCTTTCACAATCTCCCAGTTCCTCCCTGCCCTTTTCTTACCTCAGGTGAAGACCTCAGCCTATTCCATCTCTCCTCCTGTGGCAGCTGCTGCATATCTCAGTCTTTTTCATTGTCTTTCTCTGCAGGCTCCCTAATCTCACTGTGACTTTCTTGAGATACAGGGACCAGAACTGCATGCAGCCCCAAGGTATGGCTGCACCAAGATGTTAGAGAGGATCGAAATGATGGTCTCTGCTTTGGTATTATCACCCGTGCTGACACTGGCCAACACTCACAGAAATTTTTAGCTGCCGTTGCACACTTAGTGATCATTCAGAAGATTGCTGACCATCATTTCAAGCTGCTTCCTGAGCTGTTCCAGGTTCAGCATCATACGGGCCTGGTACAGCGGACTTTTCCCTATGGATACACCACATTTTCCTGTACTGAAGTTCATTGGCCACATATTTGTCCACTTGCCCAGTTCTGTGAGTTCCTTATGGATTTCCTCACCTTCAGTGAGGAAACCACCCACCTCCTCCTGCAGGAGCTGAGGATCCTCTGCACACCTGGGGATTTCACTGCACCCCTCCATGTCCGAGGTCACTGACAGGACGAAAAACAGCCCCAGCACCAGTCTCGGGAGCCTCGTCGCTTACGCTTTCCCATGCTGAAAAATGCCCATTAAGCCCCACCCTTTGCATCCTGTGCTTCCACCAGCTCTCGGTCCATAACAAGGCCTTTCCTCCATGTCCGTGGCAACTTAGTTTCTCAAAGGGCCTTGGTGTAGTACCTTGTCAAAGGCTGTTTGAAAACCCAAAAATATAGAGTTGCCTGGTCCCTTTGTCCATGTTCTCACTGGCTCCCTCACCAAACCCCAGCAAGTCTGTGAGGGTGAGGCAGGGCTTGTCTTTGCAGGAGCCCTGTTGACCTTTCTCCAAGAGGACGTGCTTCTCCGTGCCATCAGGGATCTTGTTCTTCACAGCATGCTCTGCCATGTCCCGGGGGCAGGTCAGCTCCAGTGGTATGTGGGCCTCAAGATTACATCCAGAACGCTCTCTGTAGATGGGATCGTGTTGGAAATCTCCCAGTCCTCAGCAAAGCAATCTGTGCAGGGGCCCTGGTACACAGGAGTGACACTGGTCTCAGTGTCACCAGCATTAGCAATAGATGCAAAAAACTCACTGAGGTCTCACTGATGTTCTCTGCTATGGTCTTGCCATCACTGAAAGCACCTTTTGACCCGTAAGTCTCAAACGTGCCCACCAGTTTCCTAACTGCCGGTACTGCGTTTTTTAACAATCTCGGGCTTCTTGGACTGCCCCTTTTCAGCTGTTTTTGACAAATCGCGGCATTTCTACATAGTTACCTTTCTTGAAATCAATTACCTATGTGCTGCATTTATTTAGGTTGTTCTCTCCCACTACAGTGTTAAAATTGTGTTGTGATCATTGTTACAAATGGGGTCTTTCACTTCTACCTCTGGATCTTAGTCTTACACATCATTCCAGACCACATCCTGAATGGCATCTTGCGGGTCAGACAATTTAGACGAGTTAATTCTGGCAAGTCATCATTTATTGCTTCCAAAAAGTTTTTCTCCACAGCTCATCCCAGTGAAGCATTAGCTTGGTAGGTACACGAGTGGGTGAAATCTTCTGCTATTTCTGCCTGTCCTAATTTTGCACCCTCTGTGATCTAAGTTAACGGTGTCTGATCAACATCACTGTTCCTATTAGAGGGCTGGGACTGCTGTTCTTGTACTATGATTTTATTACTAGGCCCGGAGTTTTCCACCTACAGACCTTTCCCACAGTATTTTCACACTGTTGCACATCACGTTATCCTTCACAAACATTGCAACTCCCCAGGACAGGCTGTTCCGACATTTCTGTGATATTGGTGCCCTGACAATACTTCAGTCTCCTTCCGTGAGGTCTCCTTGAACACTGTTCTCCTTCCGCCTTTCCTTCTCCTTTCCATCCCCCAGCCAGCACATGCTGAACCCTCGGTCCACCAGTGTCCTCATCAGCGCTGTAGCTCCAACATGCACCTTCTCCTCTGCTTCTGACTTCTTCATCTCTGGGAATGGCGGTCTCACCTTACTGAACTCCGGCAGTGAAAAATGGAAATACCTGGCTGAAACCGGTTTTGTAAAGTCTCTGTATAAACAATATGGAGAGCAGAGTCTGGTGGCATTTTGACCATCCTAAGACATGTGTCTAAGAACAGTGGAGTGAGTCACTGCCCGGAAACATCTATCCATCTCCACTGACTGCACAGTGTGGGGACTAGATAGGAGACCACTCATTTTTGAATGACAAAAACTGAGCACGTGTCAGCTGGACTGAACTATGCAGCTGGAGAAACGTCTCATTTCCCTGTGGCCCAGAATCAGGGTGTTACTTAACACACAGGTGTGGATCTCTGGGCCGGTTCCTCCCTCTGCTGTTCTGGGGGAGGGATTTGGGTGTGCGATGTGCTCCCATGCTGTAGATCTCTGTATAGAATCATAATCACAGCATGTTTGGGTTGGAAGGGACCTTAATGGTCATCTAGTTCCAACCTCCCCACCATGGGCAGTGACACCTTCCACTAGACATAGCTGAAAGTTCTCGGGTTCTGGAAGGTCATTACTCAGTTGAATAGGGTCATATATCTGATTCTCTGCTATCCCAGTAAGCACATGATGTTCTGTACTGGAGAAAACAGTCTCTCCTTGTGGAATTTGTTCAGCAGTGCTCAGAAACTCTTCAGCAGAAGAAAATGAGGAGTCTGCCACTGGGTACACTGCTGCCTGGTACTGTACTCGGTGTAGGAGGTATATAGATTTCTCTCCCTGCAGACAGGAAAGCTAGATTCAGAGGATGAGAACAGTTACTAAGTAAAGCCAAAGATCCAGGGTGGATCCAGGGGTGTCTCGGGATGATACAGGAAAGCCAGTAAGAGTGCTCTTACCCAGTGGCAAGTTTTACAGTTAAACAATCGTGCATGCAAGGACGAGAGGTTTCAAAACCTCTGGGGTTATATGGCCTATGTACTTCTTTATGTTCAGTTTGCCATAGGAGACTTTTTCCCACCAAGGCTGGCGTCCGTGATACCCTCTGGCAATGGGTCATGCAGTTTAATCTGTTTTGTGTGAAGAAGTGATCCATTGCATTTACATTAGACCTACTGCTAGATAATTACATTTGACGCCCCCAACTTCCCATAACGTGAGCGCGATAAATCACTGTTTCCTATTTACTTCCTTGACTGCATCCATGATTTTGCCCTCCTCCATTCTAATCCCTCGTTTGAGTCATCTCTTCTCCGGCTGAAGTAGCCTCGGCTGTTTAGTTGTTTCTGGTGCAGGAAACTTGCCGGCCTTTCATCACAATGTCTATCTTCTGGGAGACGAACTGACCAGAGCTGCACGCGGTGGTCAAGACATCCCCACCCACTGCTACGCTTCAGCATTGCAGTGTAACGGCGACTGCCGTCTTTTCCACTGTCCCTGTTCAGGCAGTTCCCAGTCTGATGTTTGTCTTTCTGACAACTGCTAAACATTGCAGCGATCATTGTTTTGAACCCTCAAACCACGGGAACCAAATGACCCGTGGGACCCGTGACCTCTTTCGCAGGTGTTAATATCTGAGAACTCATCAATATACAGGGTCCGGGTGTCGGAAATAGTTGGAATTTAAAGACGTTGAGTGTCGTCTGTCGTTTCATCACTTCACTCCATGCCGTAAGATTCTCTTGCAGCTTCTGATTATCCCGTTTGCTTTTGACCACCCATGATAAATTGGTCATTTGCTCTGATGTGGACTGTTTCTACCATTTTTCAGGATTTTTCTGAACATGTTGAACTGCAGCGATCCCAGCACAAAGCTTGTGGGATTCCAATGGGTAAATTAACAGTTGCACGTGTTGGTATCCCATCTTTAATTAATTGTAACTCCTCGGGAAGACCTTCCTTTGCACTCCATGGTCACTTCATTTTTCTAAGAGTCCTTGCTGAATGACTGTGTCAAAACCTCTTTGAAAATTAAAGATCCAGCATCAAGCAGATCACATGCCTCTTGCTTGCTGCCTCCTTCAAAGACCTGCAAGAGCCTTTTGAAGCATGGCTTCCTTCCACACAAATACGCTGAGTCTTCGGCTTGATGATTATAGTTATTTATGCATCTAATCATTTCACTCTCTATTTGCTTGTACCAGTTTGTTCAGTATGGAAATAAGACTGGCTGGTTTGGAGTTTTCCAGGAGCTCTTAAAAAGGTTCACATTTACTGCTTTCCATTCCGCTGCTACGATGTTCAATTTTAAATTATAGTTTATTCACTGGTTAATAATTGGAAAATTGCTGACTTCCAGTTTTTGAAGGCTGTTTAATGTTTTCCTTTAGTGTGTCATTTAACTATGGTAACTTTTTGGATGTTTTAAAACGTCTTTATTTTGATAGGTACATTTTTTCTGAGACTCTAATATAGCATCTTTAAACAGTCTTCCTGCTGCCTTAAACATTTAACCTTTTTGGTTACTCTTACATTTCTTTTTCATAGCGGTCCTCACTTTCTCTTTTAAGTATTACTGTTGTGGACTCTTTTGGTCATGAAAGAATACTCGATATGTGTGTGTCAGGGTTATTTTTTGCTGAGTGGCCTTTCCAAAGACATCTTCTGAACTGGTGAAGTTATTCCTCCTGTTGTTGGTTTTCTGGTTAATTTCTCCAGAAAGCGGTCATTTATACCGTCTAAAACGTGGTTTCTGCAGCTCTCCTACTAACGGTCCCCATTCAACGTGGCTATAACTGAATCTCCCTTTATTCCTCTGCTTTCTGCCACCTTCGCCTCGCAGCACTTCCCCAGCATGTCATATGTACCATCAGCACTCTGCTCAGAAAGTTCGCCACGTAGCCCTGATAATATGTTCTCCCTATTTTAATTTTAATCCAACAGGAATGTATTTCATTTGTTGATATATCATTTATTTCTTTTTTTTAAATCATTTTGCCACTGCCCCAGTAACATATCCCCTATTCGTCCTTTCTGCGTAATTTCTACCCTTGCAATTATACTGTTCCTTGATTTTCTTCTGCCCAGTAAGTTTCTGAGATGTATCCTGTGCCAGAGTCATCATCTCAGCTCAGACGTTTCACAACATCTATCTATCTGTCTCTTCAGCTCATTAAATTCAAGTCTGCACGTACACATTTGTGTCTGATCTGATTGGTTGAGACTGTGGGCGATCTCAAACTGCGTGGCCTTCTACACATCACGGCTTTGTGCCGGATTCTGATTTCAGGCCTCCCTGTATCTTCTGCATTATATTGTGCAGCAGCCAGGTTTCAATTCGGTTAAGGTGGAATCCAGCTTTCTTTACAGAGTTACCTACAGTTCTGCATTTCCTTATGATTTTACCATCCATTCCCTAACATAATTTTCATAACCGTGTCCTGAAATGCTCTATTGCTTCTCTGACCCATTCTAAGCATGGAAGAGGGAGCATTTTATGAGGCTACCAATAAAATGCTGAACTTTTTTAGCTTCCTACTTAGACGCTTTTCTTTTACCCCCAAACTCATCCTCTCTTTTTCTTCTGTTAATGGGACCTAGACCAACATTGACCAGTGGCTTGTCTGTAGAGCTCCAGAAATTACATCCAATTGTCTCTACCATCCTTCAGTCCAGCAAGTCACTCACTCTGCGTTCTTCGTTCAGAGGATTCAAGCTGAGTGAAAGGATTACGCGTCTTGTCAGCCACAGCGCAGTTTATACATCCCCAGGATGTCTGCTCTTTTTCCCAGCGCTGTGACACTACAGACACATGTTATCCTTAAGACATATTCTAACACCAGAGCTGCTGCCTACTCGTTCTTCAGCCTGTCTTTGTGCACCTGACCACGACTGCCTGGAATATATGTTCTTTGAATATTTTCCTGTTGAACTGCATCCATTTTTTTTCAGAACATTTTTCAGACTTAAATCTGTGGAAGTCCCCCTCCTTTGGGTGTGATTTGTGAATTTAATGAGTGTACACTCTTCCATTATTTAGGCTGCTCATGGAGATTCTGGATAGCACCAGATCCAAGATGCTGGATCCTTCCAGAGTTTCAATACATCCTTCTATGTTGACAGTGAATCCAGGTGTCTAGTCTCTCCGCATCCTCTCCTTCAGAGGGGCATTTTCCTACTCTATCCTTCACTACTCATGTATTCAGTTAGTGTCTTAATTCTTCAGCTGTAAGAAGAGACTCTTTTCTCCTCAAACACATGCTGAAATCATGTAAAAAATAAATTTTTAGTCCATGGTTACACGCCCAGCCATCAGAACCTTTCCTCTACGAGCTCTTTATGCAGTATCACATGGGTGCAGCAGGAGCGGTATGTGTATTGACATCGTCACACTGAACCCAGATGTCGATACTGTTGTTCACTCTGCTGACATTTGCCTGGACAGTTTTGTAAAAGCCCTTCTTATTTTTCAAAATACTCTTGGGAAGCTGAACTCATTCTGATATATCGCTGCCTGTTGGTATGAATCAGGCATGGGTTTGGAGAGTCTTCTCAATATGGGACCCCAGCTGACTGCTCTTATCTTAAACAACTACAGGCAACTTAGTTTAGACCCCTCAACTCTTATGTGTTTATTGATTAAATACTTCCCTGTGTTTTCCATCTTTAACATTATATTTCCCAAAAATGAAGGCAGGGAGAAAACAGAGCTCATTGAGGTGTCTAGGAAAAGCAATAATCGAAAATCCTAAATATATCTGGCTGTTTAGTATTATTCAAGGCACCAGTAGAAACATTATGTTTCTTTGAGCACTTGTAAGAGAGTGAAGGTTATGAAAACATTTACTAATCCAGCAGATGAGAGGAGCCTACGGGCAACTGGGGCTAGAACTAAACAGGCTCTTGAACGGGAAAACGGGAGTAAACATTTGCCAGGTTAGGTGGTATTGTCCCCCTGAAAGGAGCTACAAGGCTGTTTGATCTGCCTTAGAGGAGTTTACATTTCTCAGCTCCAACTGGTAGATTGCCAAAGGATGGGCGAGTGTCCTGCTGCTGGCACAGAGAGGAAAGAGCTCATTGATTGTTATATTTTAGTGAAAGAAACTCCAGATTTGGGTTGAAGCTGACATAAACACTGAAACTGGAAAAAGGAGAGGAAAAAGTCGAGTGGATTACAAAATCTCTACACCTGGCTTCAGTACAGAAGAGGAAAAAAGCGAGATATGTGTTTGGCGATGGACAGGTGGAGCAACGTGAGTTTGAAGCTGGAGGAGGCTGGAATTTCTTTAAAAGAAAGGTGCTCATAATCTCAGGTATCCATGTCCCAAGCAAGAGGAAAGAGCTTTTAAAAGTGAGTTCCAGTCACCTCAAGAAAGAAATTATAATTAAGCAAAAAATGAGTGCATAGCAAAGAAACCCCAGGCTGGTACGTATGGCAAGGAAGTCAGCATTGCCAGAAGAGCTGCTGGAGCACACCAAAGCGAGGGGAGGAAGCCCTCAGGTGTACGGAGAAAAACTGAATCCAGAAGAAAGGGACAAAGCACACTGCTGTAAGGACAAGCAAAAAATAAGAGATAACTAGGATACCCGAATTAACTGAATACGTTGCGCTGTTCTTAATCAAAATGAAGATGAGAAATGAGAAGTGGAAATGATTTCAAGTGCTTCGGCAGGAAACCTGAAGAGCTTCCTAGAGTAAAGTCAGATTGTTTCAATGAATTTTCAATTATTTTCAATGAAAACGTCACTTGAAATGAAAGGTCTGGTAATGAGTGTTACGTAGCATCTACATTGAGCAACGAGCAAAAATGACACACGGAAGGTTGTACTGGTGTGCAGGAAGAAAGGAATGCCTTTGACAGCTGAAGTGACATAAAAGCAATAAAATTGATTAAGAGAAACTACTGAAAGAAGAAAAAACCCTTTCTGCTGCAAATTAGCATCTCATCAGTAGGAACCAGCTGAAGCAGAGAAGCTGAGCGTGAAGACCCGTGAGTCACCTGCGCAATACACTGGTCGAAAGGCCACTGCAGCCCCGAACTGGACCGCGGGGGTCTTAAACAACTGCCTACAGGGGGGCACGAGGAGAACTAACCCCGTTGTCCAAAATGCTGCTGAGACTGAGACTTCAGCTGAAACAGTGCAGGGTGCTCTTGGCACTCGTGCCTGACCCAAGCTAGAGCACCAAGGCTGGGGAGGCTGCAGCAGGCCAGGCAGGTGCCTCCCGCCTGCTGGAGGTGACGCTGCAGCTCCATCTCCTGGAGGTGACACTGCGGCTCCATCTCCTGGAGGTGACGCTGCGGCTCCATCTCCTGGGGGTGACGGTGCGGCTCCATCTCCTGGGGGTGATGCTGCGGCTCCATCTCCTGGGCAGAGGCTGAGCCCGCTGCAGCGGCCCTGCTCCAGCAGTGTCCAAGCGAGGCAGGGAAGCAATCCTGTCCTGGAGCCATCCTTTCCCAGTCACCTGTAACTTGAGCCTCAGGATGATGTAGAACTGGATACGGCATCTCTGTGTGCAGCGGGTTGTTCTGGAAAGCGTGACGGCAGGAATATCCTACCACTTTTAGAAACTCAGGTGAACTTGTAGCACCCCCGGTGACCTGCAGCGAGGAGATCCACAGCTCGCTGGTGAGGTGTGTTGTGCATGGAAGTACCTTTTCTTGTCTCTGTTGAGTTTGAAACCTGTTAACTTCAATCGGTGCCTCATTTTTATGCCAGAAGGGACCAAGAATGATCATTCGCTGGCTATTTCTTCCATACCCTTCATGGAGGAAAAGACCTTTATCAGTTTGTAGGGGTGGGAATAGCTGTGGCCAGCAAGGCCACATCGTCCTGTCGTGGAAACCAGTACTACGGCAAGGAGAAGGGCTGTGCTGCTGGGGAGGCTCAGATGATTCCTTCCAGGTCCTGCTGTGACACAGAGTGGGCAGGCCCCTGTTGGACTGACACGGGAAACTGGGACACAGTAATGCTTGGACTGGGGAAAGAACCATAGGAGGCATCGGTGGCAGGCACAGTCCTAAGATCAGGGGAGGATGTTGATGGATCTGAGGCTGCTCCCCTTGCAGGGGAAAGGACAGTTTAGGTGGGTGAGAGGAGATGGCCGGGTGTATCTATCTTCAACGTTTCTGTAGGGAGGCAGTAAGTACACAGAAGGTGTTGGGAGGAGACAGAAGGTGGATTTTGTCCAGGAAGGGAAGGAAAACCTAAGCAAGACCTGTTTACCTCCTGCTAAGGTGAGGCCAGAGGCCTTGATAAGTAGCTGTTGTGATGTTTCTGCTAGACCATTTGAGTCTGAGACAGGAACAAGCCCCAGCCAGAACGAGGAGGGCAAACATGACCATTTGCACAGCTCTGTTTCCAGGTCTGCTGGCAACAACGGTGCCAGGCTGGGTGAACGGGGTGGCAGGCATTATCCTCCACCTGGCTGGCCTCCTGCACGTCACAGGACAATGCTCCCAGTGCGAGGGATGCAGCCTGCCCCTCCAGAGGAGAGCGCGGTTGTTGAGGTTTTGAGGAGTTCAAGCGAACACGAGTGTGTTCCGAGTGGAGTAGGGCCTGATTGGGGTATGTCTAAGCAGCGCTCTTGTGTAGAAGGATAACGGCTGTAAGCAACGCAGACAGGAACATCGGCACTCCTGGGACCAGGCAGCGCCCCGGGATAGACACCTGTGACGGTGTCGATACAGGCTTCATGAAATCTCCCTGTCTGGACTCAGATTTCTCCAAAGAACTCTCTCAGTTTTGTGAGAGAGAACTTGCCTTCGCAAAAGCCACCTTTCCTATTATATCGTATTCACCTGTACGGCCATTAATTGCGTTCTTCAGAAGAGCCTCTACTCATTCGTGCTGTGCAGTTATGAGGCATAGTGCTCTGGAACATTAGAAACATTAGGTCACATTAGCAACCTTCTACTACTCTGATAATCAAAGCACTTTCAGACTGAGAGAGAACAATCCTGGTTAGTAGTCGAGCTGTTCCGTCCCTGCATTCCTCTGGCGCTCTGGGGTTAATGTTCCCTGGTCCTGCTGAGTTGTCACTGCCTGCTTTGGTGATATGTTTTCTAATCTCTTCTCCAGAGATTTCAACACGAGACTGATCCTTCCTCGTGTTCTGTAGAAAGTGGGTTTAGGGCAGGGATCATCCCAAGCTCCTGTACAACGAACAGTGGCGCTGAGGAGTTAATTATCTGAGCACTCCTATTACACGTGGAGGTGCGCTAGCCCCAGAGGGCTGCACGTTGGCTCCTGTGCCTTTTGCAGTGCGTGCCCCAATCTTAATAACGGATCCCGATCTTAATAACATCTCTTCTGTCATTTATCCATCCCAGCTATTTTCTGCTTGCTGTTTTTTTTTCTCAGATCTCTCTGTGAAGTTGTTTTGAGCTTCCAGTATAGTATTTCTGAGTACTCTTCATGCCACTCACAAAAGTTTTTCTCTGTTTTACTCCTTCTTCATTTTTACCTGATTCACCTGTTTTGATGTTAAGGAGAAGAGTATTGATCTTTTCATTTCACGTTGCTCTTTGGGGGCGGTGTATGCTGAGTGTGAGTGTACTGCTTTCTTCAGTACAAAATTATGAACCGTAGCAACTGCAAACAGCTCAGGAACAAGCCAAAAGCTGCTTTT
>NW_010409114.1:27020-29062 GCF_000710305.1 Buceros rhinoceros silvestris
CCTGCTGAAAGCTCCCAGACAGTTGTCTTGTGAAGTAAACATCAATGAGGTCCCAAAACACAGTGCCAGTACCTTCTCCTGAAATGACATTTACTTGAGAATAATTAGGACCTCGTTACAATTGCTCTCCTGTGGGTTGTGTGATTTCATCCTGCTCTTGTCAAAGTCACTGTCTCACTAGCAGATGATGATGCAGCCCTAAGGGGGTACTTCCACCGGTGAAGGTTCTGTTTTGCTTAACACAATTAGTCTGGTAATCTGGTTTGACTACAGCATGAATAAAAGAAGCAGCTGATGGCTGGGATGGCCAGGAGCTCCTCCTGTAAGAGAAGCTTCCCCACTTAACCCACTGAAAGGCAGACTGGGAGGAGAATTGTGGTCACTGTCTATGTGGGGGAGAGCTAATTAAGTTACAGTTTCGGCACAAACCCAGGTAAAGTTAAACCGATAAGGAAAACACACCGCGTGGCAATGAGAGGAACTTTACTTATCCCTGGTGGGGCAAACCTGATTTGTGTTAAGGTGGAACATAACAATCTGGAAAGAGTCTGGGGAATCTCACAGCAATGCTTATGGAAAACAGCACCACTCTTCCTGTCCTGAGCTATTCCTGTGGGGCTCTGGAGACCTCTGCTCCTCGAGGCAGTGCCCAAGACGTCCTTCCTCATCCTCCTGCCTGCCTATGCAGGTCCTTCAAGTCCATCACATATTGCATATTAAGAAGATGAGAACGTAGCTCCTGCCAAGGGAAGGGAGCAGAGCGGGAGACCAGGCATGCCTCGGTATCCCCCAGGAGCCTCCCTGCCCTCTGTGGAAGGTACGATGGCAGTGCACTGCGCCAGCCAAATGCTGAGCTAGGAAGTCTGCAATATAAGGTGGGCAGAAAGAGCTCTTCAGTGCCCTGTGCTTCACGCCCCAGTGTCCCGTAGCCTCACCAGCTCCAGACAGTCAGAGCTCTCCTTGCCCACTGCCTCTCGATGCAAGCCACGCACGGCAGTACCCCCTGCTTGGAGCCGTGAAGGGTTCGCTGGTGCTCTGCCGCACGCAGGCTGGAGGCGAAGGGAAACGATGGTTCCTTGGTGATGGGCAGAGAGCACTGGCAAAAGGAAGCTAGAGAACAAAAGGCCCGAAACATTCTGCTGTGCTTTTTAGGCAGGACCAGTTGCTGTTCTACATCCTTCATAGGGCTTAGGAAAACCTGCTGACGTTTTCTGTTAATTGTTTATATTCTGATACAGTCCGTTACATCACCGAGCTGAAATTAAATGACCGTTTCAGGATTATGGTTTCATTATTATAACGAGTACATTCATCTCTACAACTAATCTCAGACAAATTCACTTCAGTGGAAGTTTTAATGTCACAAGTTAGGTAGCGATACACCACTGGAACGAGCTGGGTATCTTGGCACTCTGTGAACTAGTTATGTATTTTTCTCTCTCTCTTTTTTTTCCCCCCAGTTTCACCTGGCTTTGTAGCCAAGTCCACACCAGCCTGGTGACCCACTTCCGTGGTCAAATTGTTGCAGAGTTTGACAAGGAATTCCGGTACTTGTACGCAGAGTCCAAAGCAGTGACCAGCTTCTGTGTGCCAGATCCTGGAACGTGTTCCTCTTCTCAGCACGTCTCAAAAGGTGCCAACTCCCTCTTAAAACCTGTACAGGCAAATGACGCTGAAACCTTGAGCCCCTCCAGCAGCTTTTCCAATATAAGCACCAGAACCATAAAAGTGTCGCCCTTTCTGAGAAACTCCAGCTCCAACGTGCACCAGGAAAAGCAAGATTCAAGCTCTGGTTCTGGTAACAAGAAGGGGAAGGAAGTCACATCTCTGCAGCCCGCTAAGCAGCAAGGAGAACCACCAGACTCACTGAACAGTCCTCCAAGCAAATCTACCCCAGCCTTGTATCACAAACCAAATCTCATGGCAGCGAGGACAGTCTTGCAGGCAGAGCCTTCCCCTGCTCTGAGCTCCGATAAACCTGGTTACCCAGGGGACAGCGAGGCGACCAGCGGCAGCTGCTCCCCGCTGGGGCAGGAGCAGCC
>NW_010409114.1:29146-30343 GCF_000710305.1 Buceros rhinoceros silvestris
CAGCCGCTGCAGCCCCTGTCCGGGGGCACCAGTAGCAACGGGCCGAGCACGAAGCAGAAAGGGCCTGCTGCGGCGTGCAGGGAACTGACAGCAGAGAGTGACAACGCTTTTTATGGGATGGAGAAAAGACAGAGTCCTGGACAAGGAAAACCAGACCCGCTATCCCCATTCAGCCAGGCGAGACGGGACAAAAAGCCTGTAGTTCCTTGCTACGAGAAACTCCCCGAGGACATGCTGCTGGAGAAGAACAGCGCGTACGGGGCTGAGAAAAGATTGACTCTGGGACACAGCAAGCTGGATCTGATCACAAAGTACAACAAGTTAAAAACTAAGCACATACACAGTCGGTTCGAACTCTGACCTATGCCTCACGCTGTCCTTTGGTCTGGTTTTCAAGCAGTTGCTTTTCCCCACCAGTCATCATATCTGGGGCTTGAAATCGAAATATGGGTGGCAAATCAGTCTTGTTGCTATGAAAAAGTGTCTGTGCTGTTTCTAATATGTGCAGATGGTTGATTCAGGTGAGATGAGCAAATACAGTTCAAATTATCATTTAGAAGATTATGGTAGGAGAGAGAAAACCACATGCACACAATCCACACTTCTATGTTCTTTTTACTCCCTGGGAAGGATCCATTTCCCCCAAAACTAACAGCAAAACCATTGCTACTGCCGGAAACCGTGTGGCCACCAAGGTCTTCAGGGTGAGCCCAGGTTCCCTCAGTACGGTGTGACTCCTCTCCCTGTGTCCACGTGCTGAAAAGGAGCCAGCTGAGGGCAGGTGACCCTGCTAAAAATAAAGGAGCTGTTCTGCTGGAAGGAGCTGTGCTGGGTCCCTGGCGGGGAGGTGAGCACCTCGAGCTGGGCCAGGGCCCTCTGCGTAAGCTGTGCCATGCCAGGAGGGTAGGGGTGGTGTGCCTGGGCGCGTGGTTGGCATCTGCATCCGATTGATGCTGGTGTGTCAGCGGTGTCTGCCCAGGGTGGGATCACCACAAGGGTCGTCTCTGAGCAGAGGCGGCAGCTGGCCCAGGTCATGCCTGGAGGCGGGTGGACCCTCTTCATGGGTGGCATGCCGCGGCGGTGGGCTGGCACCTGGATCCTGGGTGGCACGTCTGCAGCTGGGGGCCGAGGACGCAAATAGCGTCAGCAAGAAGGTGGTGCTGGTGATGCGTGGAGAAACTCCGCAATCAAAGTTGA
>NW_010409115.1:0-210 GCF_000710305.1 Buceros rhinoceros silvestris
GCCACCGCCGGGTCTCGCCACAGGGATGCCAGCACCCCACCAGAGCCCACCTTTCCGCTCGGACCCCCAGGGCGCCGCGCGCAGCGTGCGCGCTTCCACCTCTCAACCCCCGCTAACGCCCTCCTGACCCCGCAGTCATGGCCGCCCCGCTCACCGAGAGCACCGTGACGGTGGAGGGACAAACCCTCTTCTACCGCCAAGCCGAGACCG
>NW_010409115.1:767-1641 GCF_000710305.1 Buceros rhinoceros silvestris
GGGCCGGGGGCAGCCGTACAGCTGCTCAGGTTCAAGGTGCCAGAATGGCAACCCCGGCATCCTGCTGTGCTGGCCTCTGGTTGTGAGGCGGCAGAGAGTGTGACAGGGCAACTTCTGTCTCCCATGGCTTAGGGCTGGGGCGCTCGAAGGATGCCGTGGCCCCAGCGCCCGTGGGCCAGCCAGGACCAGGGGCGTTCCTGAAAGCGGTTTCAGAGGCTTTGAGCCTGGGTCCAGCCGTGGTGATCAGCCCATCGCTCAGCGGCATGTACTCCCTGCCCTTCCTCTTCCAGCACAACCACCTGCTCAAAGCGTATGTGCCCGTGGCACCCATCTGCACCGAGAAATTCACAGTGGAGCAGTACGCCCAGATCAAAGTATGGCCTGGAGGGAGATCGAGGGAGGTCGGGCAGCTGGGAGGGGATGGTGAGGAGGGGACCCTGGCAAAGGAAAGACCAAACAGGCCGGAAACTCTGTTGCCAGTGGAAAAGGAGAATGTGATGGTAAAGGGACGTGACTGTGGGGTCGCAGGAGAGAAAGTGGGAACACTGGGAGGCCTAAGCCTCGTTTTCCCCTTGTTGTGGTGGGCAGGGAAGAAGGGCAAGTGTCTCCTCCCCATATCCTGGTCCCAGGGTGTCCCCAGGAGGGGGTTGCCAGGACGAACAGGAGCCTGGGTGCTGTTGGCAGGCTCAGGGTGTGTTCCCCCTCTGCAGACACCCACACTGATCGTGTATGGGGACCAGGATGCGGAGCTGGGCCAGGTCAGCCTGAACAACCTGCAGCACCTCCCCGAGCACCGGGTGCTGGTGCTGCAGGGCGCCGGACACGCCTGCTACCTGGACAAGCCTGACAAGTGGCACAGGGAGCTCCTGGCCTT
>NW_010409116.1:0-322 GCF_000710305.1 Buceros rhinoceros silvestris
GGGGTTACCCAGCACCGCCCTCCTCTGCCAGGGATGCAGGATGCTCCTGTGGGGCCTACGTGGTTGCAGCGCCCATCACCTGCCTGAGGCTGAGGCTGGGAGCAGTGCAGCGATGTGCACACACAGGCCCTGCTGGCATGGACTCCTGTCTGTCACCTCCCAGCTAAGCGGGCTGCTGTGTGTCTGGGGTGCCCCCTGGGCCCCATTGGTGCCCCCAAGTGGAGTCCCCAAAATCCTGGGTGCATTGCTGGTCTCTCTCCAGCCTGGCGGGAACAGGGAGGGTGGGTGCCCCATGGGGATCTGTGTGCGTGGCACTGACTCC
>NW_010409116.1:535-807 GCF_000710305.1 Buceros rhinoceros silvestris
TGGAGCCAGAGTGGGAGATCTACGAGGATCCCCCGCAGGTGAGGGGATGTTGCAGGGCACCGCAGAGGGCACGGGCTGCCAGTGCTCAGCGAGCTGGTGGCCACCGCTGTCCAGAGCAAAGCCCAGAGCCTGCCTGCTTGCCGTACACGCAGCCCTGTAGCCTTGCAGGCAGGCTGGCGTGGGGCTGAGGGGGGGACATGGGCTCTGTGTCCCACCTGGGCTCTCTCACCGGCTCTTTCTTTCCCCACTCCACAGGAGGAATACCAGGAATA
>NW_010409117.1:0-1635 GCF_000710305.1 Buceros rhinoceros silvestris
CGCCCTGCTGTTTGGCCCCGTGGACTAGCCCACGCCCCTGCAGGCCCCGCGGTGTCTCCTCCGGGCCTGGAGCGCCTCGCTTGTGCTCGGCTGCGCCTTCGGGGGGCCGGGAAGCACTGCGGAAGGAAGGGGGCCGCACGGAGGTGTAGTGCCAGAAGTGGGGATGGATGGAGCGATCAATCACGGCGCTGTTTCTAATCAGCTGCACCCCGGCTGGTGACAAATGGCATCTCATTTGGAAAGCGTTTGGCTGTTCTCTCATTAGCATAAGTATTGTTTTCCATTATCCGTGGTGATTCACATTAAACTAATGCAAATTCATCTGTCATCTGAGTAAAGGACAACTGTGAATTCAGTTAGTGATTATTTGCCCCTCTCATCTCCAGCAGCTGAGGATGGGAGTTTCCTGGGGAAGGTGTGTGTCGGTGTGGTGAGTCCTGCTTGACCCTACTGCAGGGGAAGCAGACTTGTGTCTTTGCTACATCACATTTGAACTTGTAGCTATTGATACTGATAGCATTAGTGATTCTCTCTTCCAAGGTGACTTGGGCTTTTGCTGTGCTCCTTGGCTTATGATAAATGGTGTCTTCTCTGCTCACCCTGGCTCACTCTTAAGAAGCCACAGTTCGTCTAGGAGTTTGAAATTCACTGCCTTTGTGGTTAGCTTGGATGATGAGAAGGGAAGATTGTTGTCCTGGGTCTTCTCTCCTTAGACTACATTAAATACAAGGAGTAGCTCTGGGCTCAGCTCTTTTAACATGCTGCATGGATATCCAGTTTCCAGTAACATTTTTGTAACTGCAGAAGTCTAGTTCTGGGGAAAAAAAAACCCCTTCTGTTTTGGGTCCATGCTATTGCACAAAATCCCCCTCGCGTTTACACCATAATTCTTTGTGCTTTACCCAGGGGCAGTTAGAGTTGCTGCTAAGTTGTTGCCTTGGTCCTCTTGGTAGTATTGGCCTGCCAGTGTTGTAGGATAGACCCCTTCTTCCTCCAGAAGGAGTAATTTAAATGCTGTACTTTGAATGCTGGGGGATCCTCCTAGACAACAATTGCTGCTGAAATGCGTTATCAGGTCATACAGTGCTGCAGGGAGGAGGTGATGACAGTGGAGTTGCCTGATACTTCGCCTTCTGGATGCTCTGAATCGGATGGGGTGGGAGCCGTAAGGATAAACAAAGAGTCCAGGAAGTGCTCCCCTTCACCACAATCACCCAGGCTATAATTCTCCCGGGTGCATACTCTATAAATTCCCTTTCATTGCAGGCATGTTAATGGCACTTGGGGAGATGTCACTTCAAAACTAAAATGAGCAATGACACACCAAGCAGCAGAAGGTAAATGGCTTTTAACTGGATAACGTGTCAGTTAAAGGCAAAATTATTTCCCTGCTGTCACTTGCCTTTACTTTGCTGGCTTGTCTTATTGGCCGTTACTGATAATGGTTGAGAGAAGTGATGCCCTTGGCCTTGGGACATGCTGATTACCTTTGTAACTATCTGTTTATGGTAGAATAACAGGCAGATGGGGCTGGAATCAGCTTCCATTCTTTTCTCTAGGACACGTGGAAGTGACTTGCACAGAGGCATATGGCAGGATCTTTTCCTAGCAGTCACATGCTTTGGGGGGGGCCTT
>NW_010409117.1:1715-7407 GCF_000710305.1 Buceros rhinoceros silvestris
TAGCAGTCAGATGCTTGGGGTGTGTCCTAGATGGACTGGGCAGGACACGAACCTTTCCTGAGCGTGGTAAGTGTTTCTGGTCCAGGGTCCTTGTTTGGACCTTCTAGCCCAAGAAGCACTGCCTAGGTCTAAGCGTAGGTCTGCATAGGTCTACTGCTCCTGTTGGAGTAGTACTTTGGGGGACAGGGATATCCTCAGATATTCCTGTAGGACATCAGAATGGGAAAGGGACCCATAAATGTCTTCATAGGAGGTGGGTGAGGAGGAGCCCAGTGAATAAGTGGCGTTGTGTAGCAAAGGCACTTAAAAGGTTTTGAGTGTGCTTTTTATGCCCATTGAGAACCAAAGATCCCTGAGCATCAGGGTCCGGCTTAGGAACCTGAATCAAACAGCAGTTATTCAGAGATATTTCAAATGCTGGAATGTGGCAGAAGTCTTTTAAGTTCACTAGCAAACACATGGAAAACCAGATGGTTTCTTTGTGACAGAACCCTGAACATAACAGGAAAATAGAATATGTTCCCCTGTCTCTTTTAGCTGGAGAAAAGAATCTTAAAAATGCCTCGTATGTGTGCTAAATAAATAAATTTAAAAATGAACCTTCTGGCCAATCACAGTTTAGCTACCCTGCAATTAAACAAATCCACAAACTGGCAACGCATTTACATCTCATTAAGGGGAGGCAAATGCAGCAACTGCATGAAAATTTAGAAATTAGACACAATTACCATGTTGGCTGGAGGCAGGAGGGGGGAGCATTACTGAGGGAGGTTTTTAAGAGAAGTTTGATGGTTCCTTAATTGGATGCTGCCTCCCCAGTCCCACCCAGCTCTGCTGTTTAAATGAATTTCTCAAAAAAGCCTCGTTGATGCTCTGCCTATCTCTGCAGTGCAGCAGCCCTGAGGAGTTAATGAAGCAAGACCTGCAGAGGTCTGCCAGGGAGCCGCTCCCCCGCCATGGCACTGGGCCTCCTGGGCACCGAGGGACAAGCCTCCCCTGGCGCTTCCCATGGCCTTTGCACAGAGGTGGCTCAGACACACTGACCCGTTTGCACTTCCTGTGCTCTGCAGCTGCATCCTTCCACATGATCAGTTGTTTTGAAGGCCTGATACCGGAAGAATTGCAGTGCAGCACTTGCCGAAGGCGGAGGGTGTATTTCCATTCTCTTTGAAGGCTGGAGCATTTGGGTGATACCGGTGTGGATGTCTGCTCGTACAGAGGTGTTTACTGTTGTACAGTGTCCTTCCTCTCTCCTCGTCTCTGGCATTCTGCTGTATATTTCTTAAGAGGTGCCTTCCTCCTGAGGTGTCTTTATTTTGCAGGAACTCATACAGTGAGTTTGCAGGATGGTTTCTTGTGTAGGCTCAAATATTAATAACATGAATAACAAATGCGAAGTGGTAATTATGCACAGTAGCTGGCTACAAGGACCATTGCAGGCACCACTTCTGGGAGCAGGCCCTGGGCTTTCCTGAGACTTACAGTCCTTTAGCACGGTTTTCTACGTGGCTTCATCAGCAAAATCCAAGTTGGCACAACAGAAACAAGTGGAGAATGAATAGGAAGTCCTACAGGCTGGCTCATACGCTGCATACCAATTGATACGGTTTGTCTGGTGCAGGGGAAGACAAAGAGGTTTTCCCACAAGCTGATCCCTGGAAAGAATGGAAGCAGTGCAAATGTAAAAATAATAATTTAAAAAACCACTTTGTAACTTCATGTAAATGGGAGGCTTTTTAAAAAATATGGTCTGTGAGGTTCAATTGACTTTGAGCAGCTTGAATTTGGTGTTAACATTAATATGCAGCCTGGACTATGCTTGGTGTTTTTCCCCTCAGTATTTCTTTGAGCATCTTGTTGTTTTTTTTCCCCTTGAAAGTGCTTTGAAATGTGCCAGCTCTGTGATAGCTCAGGTATCTCTGATCCATTAGATCTGTCATTTTGCTGGGCACTGTGACACTGAGGAGAAGCTTTATCATTAGCATAAGAATTGATGAACAGTGTTGAACTGGTGAATTGATAAGGAATTAATGACATTTTGTCAACAGACTACTGATGAAGGGTCTAGGGGTCTAGAGGGAATTTGTATGCTCTGCCGCGGATGAGACTGTTGTTAGTAATTCAGGGGACTGTATGTGCAGCAGTGAACAGTTCAGAGTTGAAGACAGTTCCCTCGGCATTGATCATCACCGTCATTGAGTTCAGCAGTATTTTACTCCTGAAGTACATGTAGCCTTGATACAAGTAACTAACGTGGGTGAGGTGCGTGGTTCAAATTATGCTTTGGCTAAAATGTAGCTGTCATTTAGAGGGCTCTAAAGGCTTTCTGAAGGCCGCCTTTTGCTGTCCCTGCCCTATTGCTCCACAGCGCTGTCCCACATAGCACGCAGGGGTATCACGCAGAGCTGAGGAAGGGCTGAAGATGTAAATAAGTTGGAATGGGAGCATTTTCCTGGTCTTTTCTGAGCACTCAGTGCCTTGCTCTTAGGAAGAAAGCAGCAGTTGTCTGCTTGCCGCCTTGTTTTTTGTGTAATGAAACAAATGTTATGAGGTGGATCAAGTAGGTGTAATTCCCTCATGGATTCCACCTTTTAGGTATTTGCAATAATTGCCTGACTCTGCCAGTATTAGATCTGGAAGGCCCTGGGTAATATAAATTCCCGCTGTGCTGGGTGCGGTTTTATGAGGAGTGGGGGAGGAATTGCGAGAACAACAAATTAAAACTAATCTCATCTCCTAAAATATTTGATTACACAAACTCAATTTATTATGCAGAGCTGCCCTTTTAAACATGTGCAAGCTGGTAAAGCAAGAAGGGTTGTGCAAAGAAGAGACTAAACAGAACAAAACAACAGCCCAAGATTTGTTCTACAAGGAAACAACCACCTTTTTTAATCTACTGTAGCAGTAGCTCTGCAGACTGCTCTCACCCTGCTGTCAGTTAGTACAGTTAGCACACGCAGGGGAAAGGATGCTATTCTGAATCGGGGTCCTTGTGGTGTGCTCTGTGGTGTCTGGTGTCTCAGGAACCCCTGAGGTTACCTCTTTCCCACACCTCAGGCTGAGTGTCAAGTTGATGAAGTGTTTGGACTGGAGTTTAGGTAACTTTCCACAGGAAGTAACCAAGAGCCTGTAGTTCTTGAGCGGACGAGCTTCTCTTTTGCTGGTTTAGGAAATTTCTTCAGGAAGAAGCAATGTTTTTGTGAAGAAAGGGATTTTTATGCACATAATGCTTGTCTGCTGCTTGTTCCCCTAAACCCCTCATTTGTGTGTCTCAGGATGAAAGTTACTTTGAGGTGTTTTTTTGTGAAACTGCTCATTGTGGTGTGTCTTGCTGCTTTACTTGGCCTAGAAGCTTTGCTGCTTTGGGTAACCCAGAAGCAAAGATTCACTGAAGACTGGTCCCTTTCCCTCCCAAACACTGCTTTATTCTGTAAGGTGTCTCCAAAGATGGCTTCAAATGAGTAGAGATTTCCTGTTATCTCTCTCCTGTTATCTCCCTCTCTTTGAGCTGAGGAGGGAGGTTCTGTTTGGTAAGTGGTCTGGGAGCCACAATGGAACAATGGGAAACACATTCCATGTTGGAATTCAGCAGCCCCTCCAATCAATGTACTTTCCAATTAATTTCTCTGCATAAGCAAGACTTCTGAAAACAGTGTGCTGCTGTTAGCTCTGGCTTTAATTTATTTTGAAAAATGCGTAATTATCAAGCTGTGAGCAAATTGCTGTGCCTTTCACCTGGCTCCTTTCAGAGCTCATTCACATTCAGAGGAGCCACTGATTAATGAACAGAGCAACAGAGGACAAGGATGATCCAATGCAGCCACAGGCTATGAGCTGCATACGACAGAAGACCTTCAGGAGAAGGTGTATGAGGCCCTGTGTGCTGTGTCACAGATGAGGCAATGCTGCTTCTCATTGTGGTAAAAGAATCAGCTCTTCGGAGATGAACTTCTTTCCCGCTTCTGCACTTAGATTCTGAGGCAGCTGTGTGAGGGACACTGAGCTGATGGGTTTTGTTCCTCTTCAGTAAGAAAATTGTGCATCTTTCACTTCCACTAAGTTTCCAGTGACTCTCTCAATCTTTCCTTCCAGCTTCCATCCCTGACTTTATTAGAATGACAAGCAGGTGTCGTTGGCTGTCATGTGCTCATCAGCCAGCAAATGGGAGCCTGCAGGAGTTGAGATGAACAAAAGCGTTTCTTCAGGCGTGCAGGTTAGTGTCATTTAAACATTGATACAAGATACTGATGGAGTATAAGCAGCAGCTGTTTTATCCCTTCTGTCTTCTCCTCTTCAGCCTTGATCACTTTGGGTGTCACTTGCTGTAGGTTCGCACAGGCCCTTTTCTAGCAAATAGAAGTTCAGGTCTGTGTGTTCATGTGCTGCTATGTGCCCTCCCCAAAGGCGTGGTAGTTGTGACGGTGATTTGATGTGATATGAAAACACCTAACTGCTGGAAGACAGGTGGTCCTCCAAATGTTACTTGTGGAGCTCGCTGAACAGCTATCTGGTAAGTTACGGGTAAGTTCAGAGCACTAGTAAGCCCTGCTGGACCGAAATTACTGAATGAGGAGGGGGAAATGGTACGTGCATCTCTAGTCACCCATGCTGTGTTTTCCTTTGTTTAGAGTTTCTTGGGGTCGGTTGGTTGTTTAGCGGGGAAGCAGATGTTTTTTGGTTACATTTTTTTTTAAATTTCTTTGGACTTCTGCAGAAGCATCGAGAATGCAAAGCTTTTAGTAAGCCTTTGTTAGAATTCAGAGCTCTGTGGGACTGGGCTGTGATCCCTCTTGTTGGAGACTCTATGGCTTCCTGTTTCTGCAAGAGTTGAGAACTGTGTGTTAAAATAATCAGGTTCTAACCTAAAAGCCTTCTAGGCTGAGCAAGCTGTAAGCTGATACAATGGCAAGTAGGATATCAGCTTCAAAAAGGGGAGGAATACTCTCTTCTAGTGAGTTTGCAATGAAGGAGAAGAAAAGCCTAGCATCTGAGACCAGCAGTGTCTCAGAACCCTGCTACAATCCATTTAACAAATTGTTTCTCCTCTATCTTCACCCTGGTTGTTCTTATTATGATGCCTGTTATCTGATGGTTATTTAATCTATATTTTGTAATTACTTCCCTTCTGTCTTGCTCCAGCATACATTCATTTTCTTGTTGCACTAATGCAGTGACCTACATTATCCAAGCTGTAAAAGTCAATTATGCTGCCTGTGATTTTTCAAGTGGCATTTAGCAAATGGGTCTGTGTGTTATCCACCTGTTACCTGCTTTCTGTCAGGAGCCAGTTTTTCTCAGGCACCTCTTAAAAGCGTCTCTGGAAATACAACTGCTCTTCCAGGTTTGGATGCAGATTGCACTGCTACAGTGCTGAGGAGGAATAGAGAAATGTCCTGCCCGCTCACATGGCCAACGATGAACATGCATTATACTTGGGAAACGAGGCATTGCATCACTTCTCTGTTTCTCACTGCATTGGGAATACATTGTTCCAAGCTGCTGTATCATGTGCTGCACTGGTTTCACACTGTACTTGAGTGTGTAAATTTTGCTTCTCTGATGTTTAATACCAGGCTTTAACTTAAAACTGTGTTTATGGTATTTGATAGGTAAGAGGTATCACTGTGACCAAATGGATCGCGAAATCATTTGTACCCAGCAGATGAACAGTTCCCAAGGGGCGGGTGGG
>NW_010409118.1:0-417 GCF_000710305.1 Buceros rhinoceros silvestris
TCCAGTCGGGCAAACAGTTTAGCCAGTCTCTCCTGTCACCTCCTCTCCCTTTCGGCCGCGCAAACAGCTTTTCCAACAGTTCGTTTTGACGCCAAACCGCAATTCCACGTTCTGCAGACTGTCTTCGCAGCAGTTCATTCGGACTTCAGAGTTCTCCCACAGGTTCCTCTGATCGCTTCCCTGGTATCTCATTGTCACTTCAAAGCTTTCTCGGCCGGCTCTCGGCCGTGCCCCTGGTTTCCTTTCCAAAGCCTAACGGTGCCTTCAGCACCTCATTCTCTGATTGCAAAACCTCGTACTCCACATCCCTAACTCTTTCAGCAGCCTGGAAAATTTTAATTTCCTTTCGGGCGCAGGACAAACACGCTTTCAACACCGCGCACACACAACTCCTGTACCCGTTCTGATTCTGCGTCT
>NW_010409118.1:501-1880 GCF_000710305.1 Buceros rhinoceros silvestris
TTCTGGGCCCACTCCTTCCCTGCCTGGGATGTCGCAGGACTGTGCTCCTGCAGGAGTTTATCCACGGCAGCACCCTGCCCGCTGCGCCCATTTAAAAATGGTGCTGCTGGCAGCGGGGCAGGGGACCCGTCTGCAATCCCTGTCACAAGGTGTTCCCTGCTGCTCCTCCCTGGGGAGCAGCAAGTGAGGGAATTTCTCCCTCTCTGCCTTCTCTGTGCCTCACCCCATGCCTGCCAAGGAGCGGGCTTTTCTGCGTGCGGTGGTGGCCAAAGCGGGCAGCCAAGGGGGGGACTCCTGTGCTGGGCTGGTGGGACTCCCATGCTGCAGGGTAAGAGGTCTGTGGCTCCAGCATCCCGGTGCAACCTCTTGCTGGGTGGAGATCCATGGTGTGGCTCATGCTGGAGGAGAAGGACCGGGTGCTGTCAGGAAGGGTGGCTTCTCCCCACCCCATATCCTGGCAGCAACCTGGGGAGCCTTGGCAGCAGATCAGGCTCTACTGAGAGTCAGTGAAAATCCTGAGTAGTGTGACTCGGTTGACACCTTCTGCTCTGTGTGAGGGCTCTGTTAGAAGGGCAGGGCTTAGAATCTTTGCTGCCTTGGATATTTCCCTGCATTAAGAGCTTCTTTTTGCCTGAAACACCACACCCTGCCAGTCCCTAAGGCAGGGATTTGAGCAGTATTCCCAACAATTTAAAGCTTAGCTAATGTTATAAATCATACCTAAAAGCAAGTGTCAGCTCAAGCCGTAATCCAAGACTAATGTGTGGCCCATGTGAATAAAAGAAAAGCAGGATATTTGAACCCATGATGTGGTTATTTGGTTGTTTTGCCAGTGTTTAGAGCATCTGTTTGGAGACTGGGAGAGGTGGAGGGTCCCCCAAGGAGCAGAACTTCAGCCTGGATTTTTCAGAGGAGTAAGGCATGGGTTTGCTTTTCAGGAGCAGGAGAGGAAAGGTCTTCCAGGGGTTGAACACACCTTGAGAGAAATGCATGTTGTGAGCCACCAGCATGGGCTCTAAATCCTGCATTGCCAGGCAGGAGCACCTTCCCAGAGCTGCAGATACCAGGGAACTCATGGGGTGTTTAAAGCTCTGGCATGGGAGGCAGAGGCGGGCTGCTGGGAGAGAAACCCTGGTAAACGAGAGTGCTGGGAGACCGAGCAGGGGCTGCGGGCTGGGGTGCAAGAGGTGTGCCCCCAGGTGCAAGGCACTGGGATACCAGAGCTGTGACTCTGGTGGTGTTAGCACTATTATTATAATATATATATAATAATGGTGGTGTTAATTATTACTACTGCTGGCTAGGAAACAGCACGGACACAATGGCTGAAAGCAGCGGCGGGGGGAGCAGGCCCAGGGGGGAGGTTTTAGGGCGGGCGT
>NW_010409118.1:2239-8991 GCF_000710305.1 Buceros rhinoceros silvestris
GACCCCAGCCTGACAGGCTATTTTAAGTCCAGTTCCCTGAAGAAATGAAGGTCATGAGCTCATGATGCTGGCTGCCTCCTGGGCTGACCCACGAGTTTTACGCAACCACCTACAGCACACAGCGAGGAGCTTGGTGGAAAACCAAGGCCTCCAGAAGCTCCATGAACATTAGCAGCTCCACTAATTAGCAGTCTCTGCTTGATGGGGCTGTCCGTGGAGGAGGAAGCAAGGGTTCCCTGAAGAAATGAAGGTCATGAGCTCATGATGCTGGCTGCCTCCTGGGCTGACCCACGAGTTTTACGCAACCACCTACAGCACACAGCGAGGAGCTTGGTGGAAAACCAAGGCCTCCAGAAGCTCCATGAACATTAGCAGCTCCACTAATTAGCAGTCTCTGCTTGATGGGGCTGTCCGTGGAGGAGGAAGCAAGGGGGTGGCAGACCCCAGAGCCCACCTAACCTGGTACCAGATCCTGGCTGTGCTAGGAAGGGCACCCTCCTGATGCCTCCTCCCAGCAATGCAGAACATGTGCTCCTGTTTGCATGTGGGAGGTGTCACTGCCCCTGTGCTGCCTGGGGTTTCTCTGGGGGGTTAATAGGTTGAGAAATGGACGGAGGTGGGAATTCAGGGCTATGCAGTGTTCAGCTGGATGAACTATTTTTGTCCCAAACGTTAGCAGTGGCTTTGCAGCTGCGTTCTTGCTTGCTTACTCTGCCACTGCCGTGGACCATTTGTCTCAGACTTTAAACATCTTTTACTGACTACTTCCTCTGTTATTTTTCCAGAAACCGATGTTTACTAAACCCTACTTATGCAACTTCCCCTTCAAGTTTTGTTTGCTGGGAAACAATGTGTTTGGTTTATTCTTTGTCCTTTTCTTTGAGGAAAAATTTGTGCTTTCTTGGAGTCATTTGATTTATCTTTCTTTTGCAGTTAATTGACAGACTTCCACTGGCTGCCTGCTGCACACTGCTTCTGCTTCCACACCCTCACTTGCCAGTACCAGGACTTCAGGTGACTTGTCCCATCAGATGTTTATGGGTGTGGAAGGGCTGATTGTTGTGTGCTGAGGTTAGTCGTGCTCCTCTTGTTCCAAAGGTTACTAGCTTTGAATTGTGGGATTTGCTTCTCTCCTGCAACCACTCTGGAATAATGTTTAAGATTTCTCTGGTAGCTTTTCCTGTCTTATTTTTCCTCCTCTGCAGTGTAGAGTGGCTGCTATAAAAACTAGAAAGAAAAATGTGGCTTATTAAGAGATATGTACCCCCCCCGAGCCAATTCTGAATGCTCTCAGTGAATAGTTGAGCAATGCAGTGACCTTGTACTGCCAGATTGCAGCTGTGCATTACTCCACATGGCCTGTGTGATCCTGCCCATGGATTGCTTACACCTGCAGTTTGGAATGGCAGGGAAGACACGTTATGGTATTACGGACGCTGTTCTAGGAGAGGCTGATGGAGGATCTGTGGCTTTTTACTTGATGTCCCAGCTTAATGTGGCAATATAACCCAACGTATAATGAGAAAAGCTCTGGGATGGAAATGTGCACTGACCCTGTCCTAGGCCACAAACCAATGGTGGCAAGGCAGGGGAGTCAGGGTGGAGCACTGTTTTTTTCCTGGAGTGGTTATCTGGTGGCATGTTTGACCTTGCCAGCTCAAACTGCCTCATTTAGCACCATTACAATAGTCCTAGAGCCTGATGGGGGGCAGTTTCCTACCTCCCACAGAACTCCTGCATGTGGCAAGAGGCAGCAACCCCTTTTCTGCCTGGCAAAGGCTTTTAAAAAGTAGCCTGATGCTTGGGAAAGCCAAATATTTTTATAAGAATTCTGAGAACAACTCCCTTCCGTACCTGCTGGAGTGACTGGTGACTTCTCGGTGGAGCCGGTGATTTTGCTTCAACTTGTGCATCTGGCTCCCCAACACATGTCTATTTGTGATATTACACTGGATCCCTTATTGAAGCACCACAGCATGCCTGTGAGTGTGGCAGCAATAGGTAGTGGCAGGAGGTTGGCTCATTACAGCCAGAAAACATGAGTACAGGGACAGGGTCCTGGGTCAGTGACTTGTGGCAGCTAGACTGTAGCAGTTCCTGAACATGCTTGTACATGAAGGAGGTGGTTTAGTGCTTTGCTCTGACTCCATGCCAATACTGACCTCCAAGTACACGTATACAGCCCCAGAATCACTCCCCCTGTTCAAAGCGTGCACTTGCTGTTCAGAAATAGCACGGCAATTACAACGCGATGAAGTTTTCATAAGGAGTAAGTCCACCAGTCTTCTAGCATACACTTATCGAGGAGGCAGTTCTCCAGCAAAGGGCACTGAGCTGTAGACTGTTTTTATTCCACCAGCTGCCTTTCCACCCACTGACACCAGTCTCACTTCTGGAAGGTAAGTAGAGAAGCAAACAAACCACCACTGGGCATAATGGCTCTAGAAATTTATTTTCAGAGCTTAGTGCTTCAACTATGATTAAAATACTCGAGCAGTTTAAAAATGCTACTACTGGGTACTAGAACTAGAGATGACTACAGCTAACACCATTACTTTCATGCACTGACAGACACTAGTTTGCTCATGCCACTGAAGTAGGATCTTTCCCGTTCACTCATCACTTCAAAGTGCAGGGGTCTTCTGCAGAAGTTGCATTCAGCCGATGAATGTGGTTTGAGCTCCAGACCAACGTCCTTCCACGTAGCCAGCAGTTTTTCTGTTACGAACAGAAAGGTTGATCAGATCAAGGCTTAAGAGAAGCCGTAGAGGAGTGTCAGTACACCTATTCTCCTAGCAAGTGAGGAGGGATAACAAATTCACTGTGACATAAATCACCTCTTCGGCGAGGTCACTGGGCTGCAGCCAAGTCTCAGCTATCCTCATACCACCTCTTCTGGCAGGATCTACTTTCCCTGGACAGTTGTGTGTTTCAGACAGGTTAACAGCTCAGCTGAGGAGGGCAGATTTCTTTGGAGCCCATGTAACAAATGCAGACTGGTTTGGGCAGAGCCCTGGCAGAGGTGGGTGTGACAGAACTGGCTGGGTACAGGACTGCACTGGCCTTGCATGCTCTGTTCTACGTTGCGGCAGAGCAGCCTTCACATGTCCTGCTCAAAGCAGGTCAAGGTGGAAGTGGAAAGACACTGTCCAGCTAGTAACAGCTACAACGTCAGTACTTCCTAGTCTCATCTTTAGAATAAAGACTGCACAGACACCCCAGTGTTTTCATTACGCTGATGCACAAATCCACTCACCAAGAAAATAACTCATCATCTGAGGGGTGTGGTGAGGTGTAGGGGCAATTCGTAGTAGCTCTTCTCCACGAGGAACTGTGGGGTAGTTGATTGCTTGGACGTAGATGCTGTGCTGGCTCATCAGCTTGTCACAGATCTCTGTATTTTTAGCAGCATCTGCAACCTAGAGTTCAAAATTCTAAGTTACAAGATCAACTGAAACATGCACGGTGGTAGACCTGTCAGCCCAACCTGGCTGGCTGCAAGAATCAAATGGGACTAGTCAGGCTTCCTTGGGCCCCTCTAAGGAGCAAACACGAGCAGCTAAAACCTTGTGCTTACGGAGCCCTCTGGGCACAAACACACCACTGCAGCCTAGGCAGGGAACTGCTGACCCCTGAACTTTATTTACTAGCTCATTATCAATCTTCTTGCTTTCTGTATGCTTCAGATTGTGGGTTTCCACACTTCATAATCCTGCTTTACAACACTTGGAGCAGGCTGAGGTGACCTTAAGCCAAACTCCAGGCACATCTCACTGGATACCAGGAGAGCTTTGGGCTTTGTGAATGTTAACATACCCAAAAGTGTGATGTTGTCAAAACAGGCACTACAGTCCTGTGTCAAACAGTATCCCAAGTACTCACCCTTATTGGAATGATGTGACTGGGGCAGTGCACCACAGGAAGCCCTGCATCCATCAGCATCTGTCTCATGAGCTTCACATTACGTTGGTGCTGGCGCCTCAGAACTTGCCCTTCTGTGCTCTTCAGAGTCCGGACAGATTCCAGGGCACCAGCTAAGAGCATGGGTGGCAGGGATGTTGTGAAAATAAAGCCAGCAGCATACGAACGAACAGTGTCTATCAGAGAACTGGTGCTGGAGATGTATCCTCCTACACAACCAAATGCTTTGCCTGAGGGGAAACAAAAAGGCCAAAACCCGTTATTTTTTCCACCCACCAGAAGTGTTTGAAGCATTATAGCCTTCCACTCAAAGAAAGGAGTTATTTTGTTTGCATACTTAATGTACTCACTGCAGGCAATGCTTCCAGCCTCCCCTGCTAATCCTGTATTTACTCAGCACGCGTTACAGCTTTGTTTTTAAGCCACTCCTGATAGCATGGATCTAGTTATCACATGGCAAGGACAGCTCAAGACTCTTTCAAATAATCAAGTTTTGATTTTGGGGAACACCTTATAAGCCAAATCAGCAAGCATAGACTCCAGCAGTGACCTGAAGTGATCAACACTAAGTCTCTCAGCAGATTTCAAATAATCTGCTCCAGAGACGCTAGAAATAGCCTGTGCTCCTAAGGAGCACGCAGGGCTGCTGCTGTGATTGTGCAGTCAGTACCAGCCCCGCTTTCCGAATGCTGGTACTAGAACATAGAACTAGGGTGTCTGTTTCTGTCAGGCTGTAACCCAAGATTGTAAACATCAAAGCCAAAACTTTCCCAGTAAATGTTGTTTGCATATCAGAAGCTGTTTAAAGAGCTTTCCAGTTTGCAGCAGTAAACTCACTCCTAGCCTGCATTCTAGTCAGGTAATAGCAGTTGCTTCAGTTCTTGCCAAATCTCTTTACATAACTCCCCATCTCAGGTTTCTAAATTAGGAGCACTCCATTGTACATAATAGAACTAAGAACTACTAAATATAGAGTACTACCCTACTGGCATTCTCACCTGAATTTATTCTGGAGTTGTATAATATGCCACTGGAGGACTTTTTGCTAGTTTGTTTAAAAGAAAGAAACCAGTGCTGTGTTAACTGCTTTGTACAGCAGTGTAAGCAGCTTAACACAGGCTTTTCAAGCTGTGGGGCATTCTTAAGTCTTTGGGTTCTAGAAAAATCCTACCCCCCCCCCTCCCCCAAAAGCCCTTAGCAAGTTCACTGGAACTGACTAATTTTGAGTTAACCCACTTAATTTGGCTGCTCAGCAGCTTTGCTGCCTTGACTTCTGTGAAAGTCCAGGCCACGCATACCAAGTGTTCCAGAGATGATGTCCATCTTGTGCATGATTCCATCCCGGTCTCCTATACCGCCACCTCGAGCTCCATATAGCCCCACAGCATGCACTTCATCCACAAAAGTGATCGCCCCGTGCTCGTGGGCCACGTCACACAGCTCCTCCAGAGGACAGACTGCACCTAGGAAGCAGAGCGGTGACCAGCAGGTTAGGATTCCCCCTACTCGGCCAGGACAAATACTAGAAGTAACCTCGAACACCAGGCACTTCAGAAGACTATTCTCATGTAAATCCTTGGAGCGCCGTACGCTTTTAGCCCTAGCCTACAGGTGATCTGAGCACTAACCGCACTGGAAGGAGAAAGAAGGGTTTGCTGTCAGCTTACCGTCCATTGAGTGAACAGTTTCAAATGCAACAATTTTAGGGGTGGATGGGTCCGACTTTTTCAAGAGTTCTCCAAGATGGTTGACATCATTATGGCGAAATATGTGTTTTGGCACCCTGCTGTTTCGGATCCCCTGGATCATGGAGGCATGGTTTCCAGAATCGGAGTAGATCTCACAGCCTGAGGAAACAGCTCAGTTACACTTGAAGTATAGAAAGCGTTAACTGACTGCCAGCATATCTTTACACACGGGCAGGAAGGGGAGCATGTTCTGGAATTAATGCTCTTGATCAAAAGAGATCATGAAGCAAGAATAATATTTAAGGTTTATTTTAGGTGTTTAAACTAGGTGTGAGCTTAAGCAAATACAGAAGGGTTTTTCCGAATTCTTAATATTTTTATCTAACTTCTGAAGTCAGAGGGAAATTCACACCCCTAGGGTGGGAGGACACTAAATTCCCACTTCCTCCTCTTCAGGTGAATTTAAACACAAGAGCAGAAGACTCTGTGCTTTTTGTCCAATTCCTTCTGCAGTTCCTAGCTCTCGATCGGCTCCTCCTACGATTTGCAGGGGTTGAATATAATTTGAATAAGGCATTTAGAACAAACCCCACAGCCATCCTCTGCTGATTGAGTAGGACTCCTCACCTGGGCAGCCACCCAAGTGCTTAGAGCAAGGCTGTGCTGCCGTGGTAAGGTGGGGGGTTGCACTCCGAGGTCTCACCTGGCAGCATTTTAGCTAGAGTGAAGAGAGTGGAGTCATTGGCAACGAAGCATGATGAGAACAACAGTGCTGCATCTTTTCCGTGCAGATCAGCTAGTTCTTTTTCCAAGTCAACATGAAATTTACTCGTTCCTGAAATGTTTCTTGTGCCTCCTGCTCCAGCACCATGCTGTTTCAGTGTATCCCTACAGAGGGCCCAAAGAGAGGCATGAGCATTACTGCATGGCACAGGTGAGTAAAGGATCATTGCTGATAACATTTTAGTACATAATCAGTACTGTTCTAAAAAGCTCTGGCAGTTCTTGCCTTTAGGATCCTTGAGCAACCTGCATAACTCAAGCTAAGAAACCAGTAAAGAAGTACAGCTGCAATAGACCATCCAGCTTATCTAGTAACATTTAGGGGCTTGTAGGGACAACCCAAGGAGTAGGGTCCGCGAT
>NW_010409118.1:9046-11452 GCF_000710305.1 Buceros rhinoceros silvestris
GTAGGGAAAACCCAAGGAGTAGGGTCAGGTATACCACAGCCCTGGAGCTAAATTCTAACTTACCTACCCCAGCTCAAGAGAAGAGCCTAAGTTTAATTATATGCCAAGAATAATACCAGAAGCAGCTTATGTAGCACAGTACAGAAATCAATTCTTTAGAAGCCTTCACAAGCTTCTGCAGGGCACTGTGGCTTAAAACTGCCTCTGGCACTACTCACATGACAGCTCCACACACACGAGGGTGACGGCTCATCCCCAGGTAGTCGTTGCTGCACCAGACAGACACCTCTTTCTTGGTGATCAGAGAATCAGTGTAGTCATCTGCCATGGGAAAGATATGGGCCTTTCGGTTCACTGTTTTGAACACTCGGTAGGTGTGATCCTTCTTCTTCTCATCTATCTTTTTCTCAAAGAACTGGTCATACTGGAAGGTGGATACAGCTGAAACGAGACAGAGACTTAAGCATAGAGGGCACAATCACAAGAGACCCAGCCTAGGGCAGGGTTTGACAGACAATCTTACATTTTGGCAAGTTATCTTGAAGCAGATGAGAGACGCTTTCTGGTCTTTGCTTGAGCACAATATCCTTAAACTTCTTGAGCAAGCCACTCTGCTCTTCTCCCTCAGTCTCAGTGTTCCTTGCTGTGGAAGAAGTTGGTATTTTGGCAAATTCTGTACCTGCAGACATTGTAATGAGTTCCAGTGAGCTTAACCAGTTTGAAACGAAATGAAGTAAGTTGAGTTCAGCAAAGCAAATGTTTTAAGTAACTCCAGCTCTTTATTCTTTAAGAAGCACGTGCCTGAATCCACATGCCCCTGATAGGATCTATATTGTTTGCTTACAATTTTGCATTGTACAAGACAAAAGGAAAGCTTCACTTATCAATTACATGCTCATTATTTACGACCTGTAATTGCCTTAAGTTTGGTTCACTGTGACTCAGAAAACCACTCCATACAGCTACAGCACTTATCTGAAAGCGCTGGTGCACATCCAACCGAAGGCTGAGTTCTAGTCAGCTGCTTCCTTTCTGTTCTTAGTATTTTGTTCAGTTAGCATGGACTTTTTCAAAACGATGCCACAGAAAACAAAAGTAAAACAAACTTCTGAGACAGACAGCAAGGCTTTACTTATACTAGGGATAAGTTCCTTCCTTTGAAGGATAGCCCTTCCGCAACAGGACTGCGAGCCAGCCAACACCCTTTAGTTCCATAAAAAAACCCATGTAAGCTTGCTTTCCAGCTTGGATTTGGGCTGGTACTTGCCTAGTACCTTGGCCCCGTCTCTTCCATCTCCAGCTATTCCACCTTTGTCTATACCAGCATGCTGGTAAAGCTCTCTCCTGTTCTGAGCATCCACTGTGGGTGCAAGTGTAATGGCTTGAGTCACTTGTTTAGAGCCAGCGTAACAAAATATAGCATACGGCATTCCCCTCCCAAACGACCCGGGGAAACGCTGCACGCTAGCACAGGTATGCCATCAACTCCTACGCTCTCCACCAGCTTTTTCTGCAGTCTCCCACAGTCCCACCCGCATCATCTAAGTGGTGGAGCAAAGTCAGGCAGCAGAAGCTCTTGGAAGGAACCAGCAGTTCAGCGCACAGAATACGTACCTTTCCTGTCCACCTGCATCTCCTGCACATCCTCTTGGAGTTCTAGGCTGGCTTTGCAGAAGACATTACTGTTCTTGTGACTCATGTGGGCTGCCAGGAAGGGGCATTTGCTAGCAGAGCTCTGACTAGCACCAGTAGATGGGTGGCCAGTAGGTGGCTGGGTTCCATCTGTATTCTGTTGGGCCACCTTTTTGGCATTTTTGGCCTCTGAGGTGGGGGCAGACAAAGGAAAGCACTTCAGGTTCATCGTTTTAATACAGTGACTTAAGCTTTTCTATCCATTACCTCCGCAATTAATTTGGCACAAGCTGTTCAGAACCTGAGCAGCCACAATTCATTTATTCAAGCAGGAAGTCCCAGTAACCCTGAGGGACATCTGGTTTCAGATGCCGGATGTAGTGCTGTACCCTCTGAGGAAATAACCTTCTCTCCTTCCTCCTTAACGGGGAGATTTTCATGCGAGAGCTCGGCTATGCTCGGCCACCCGCCCACCCTCCGCCCTCTCGCCTGAGGGCCGCGGTAAGACTCCCCAATTCATTTATTCAAGCAGGAAGTCCCAGTAACCCTGAGGGACATCTGGTTTCAGATGCCGGATGTAGTGCTGTACCCTCTGAGGAAATAACCTTCTCTCCTTCCTCCTTAACGGGGAGATTTTCATGCGAGAGCTCGGCTATGCTCGGCCACCCGCCCACCCTCCGCCCTCTCGCCTGAGGGCCGCGGTAAGACTCCCCCGAGGACTGTTACCGGCTGCGGAAAGCGCCTCCCCAGCGCGGTTTCCCGGCTCCGTGATCG
>NW_010409118.1:11543-11809 GCF_000710305.1 Buceros rhinoceros silvestris
CTGTTCCCGTCTGCGGAAAGCGCCTCCCCAGCGCGGTTTCCCGACTCCGTGATCGGGGGTCGCCGATTCCCACCAGAGCTCGCTGCAGGACATCCCAGCAACGGGCCAGTGCCCGGTTTGTGCCCGTGCTTCATTACCAGAGTCATTTAAAGGACTGGGCAACCCTCACCTCGAAGCTGCCCGTTCCAGACGTTTCTTTCTACGATATACGATGTCTGTATTTTTTTTTTCTTGTGAGAGTGACGAGGTCTGTCCTAGGACAGCTC
>NW_010409119.1:0-213 GCF_000710305.1 Buceros rhinoceros silvestris
CCTGCTGGGTCCCAGCCCTGTGGACAGACCTCAGCATCCATGCCCTGGGGACTCGAGCCCTACAGCTGGACCAGAGCAGCCATACCGTGGGGACCCCATCCCCATGGCTGGACCCAATGGCCACACCATAGTGCTGGCACCTCAGTCCTCTCGCCTTGCTGAGCCCTGCTCCACAGCTGGACCCCAGCATCAGTGCCATGAAGACCCCAGACC
>NW_010409120.1:0-215 GCF_000710305.1 Buceros rhinoceros silvestris
GGGGAGCCCCCTGGGCTGCAGACAGGGGAGGGTGGAAGGGCCCCACCAGCGCCTCTCCCTCACGTTGAAGCTTGCACGCCATGCCTCCGCGGGCAGCAGGCTGATACTCACCTAAGAACACCAAGAGGAGCATCATGAAGGGCCTCTTCTTTATGAAGCTGACCATGTCGTTCCTGAAACAGAAGGTCCTGCTGTTAGCAGAGCTCGGCGTCAGA
>NW_010409121.1:0-4382 GCF_000710305.1 Buceros rhinoceros silvestris
CGGTTCCTCCATGTTGAACCCAGGACAAATGTGTGCTAGAAAAGAAGAGGTTTTGCCATCTACACAGTTTTACCATAACAATTATAAAATGAAATGGCAATTATGATAGGAATATAATGAGATAGATCGTGGTTATCAGTCTAGCTGCAATGCCTTTCTCTTTATGGTTGCTGAATTCATCCCTCAGGTGTGTGGCTTCTTGTGCTTAATGGTCTTAATGTAACATTATACGACTCTTCCACACAGGTATACTCTATAACTTTACCAATGTTTATTAACCTGCAATCCCGAGAGCATTTGGGCCATTTATTGGACACCAACCTCCTTAAGACTAATTCATTCATTAGAGAACAATTTAAAAAATATAGTTTAATTTAACTGTCATAGAGGCAAGGCTGTACAGAACTGCCTTGTCTGCTCAGCAGTGTCAGAGGAAGTTGTGCGTACTCCTGTTAACGTGTATTTAGGCATGTGGCAAAATCTGCCAGTGAAGAGTTAGGCAGTTTAGAGGCTCAGTTATTCAGAGGTGGAATGTAGATCTTCAGAGAATTTCATTAGCATCTTAAAGCCAATTTGAGCAGAGCATTTTATGCAGCCCTTGTAAATCTAGCCTGAACAACATGCATGCATAGCTGTACTTCTTAATTGCCTAGTATTTTATAATGATGACTTAGCAAGGTCTTGTTCTTTTAAGCACTTCACACTACGAAGTCACTTACCAGATTCAGCCCTTCTCTAACACCTACAGAACATGATCATACATAATGCCTATAGCACTCCTCATCACATTGTTCACAAATGTACTCTTATTCTGGCTAACCCATCTCATATACATCTGTTTAGAAATTGCTTTAAGGTCAAAACCTCAGACCAAAAGGTTCGATCCTGAGTTTACTTAAGTCAAAAGATTATTTTTGGTTACTTCTAAAGGATTTAGATGAGACATAAACCCGAAAGTATTTTGTGTGTTTAACATGGATATTTCCAATAACCATGAGGTGACTAAAAATAAGAGTGAGCACAGGCAGGTCTATGAGGAAGTGTTAACATGGCTTTTTCATTGCAATCAAACAAGGAGTGCACTTTTGGTTGCTATGAAGCAAACTAACTCGTGAGGATACATTCTTGCTTCCAACTATGTTTGGCAGCTTTCAGCAACTCAAACCTTCACGTACCCCTTCTGTTACTGACCTAACTGGATCTTCTGTTTTCAGTTTCTTCCTTTGTCCTGGATTGAAGCAAGGGAGCTCTTGCTTAATTATATGCTTTAAACTTGTTGAGAACTGAAGGATAGGAGCAAGTAAGCTGAAATCCACCAGATCAATGTATTTTTATGAAGTGCAATATGCCTTTCCCCAGCAGCAAAAGACATAGCAAACATTGACTAGTTCTCAAAGGCACTTGGCCTCATGGATGGCCTCCTAACAGTTATTTCTGATCTCTTCCTATGTTTACCACAATTCATTTCTCTTCATCAGGAGAATGGTTCGTAACATCTTCGGATTATAAACTACACAGTTCACTTAGTGCAATAACCACAACTAAGGGAGGATAATCCTTAAAAAAAAAACCAAAAAAAAAAAAACAAACAACCGATAGAAGAGATTTATTTTCTCTTTTTTGTTTCTGGCTTTCATTGCAGAGCTATTTGTTTACTATTAAAATATATAACACCGAGGAAATTCAAAGTTAGTGGAAAGGCAGCACTGGGTTCTGTTGTCAAGGAACCACAAAACGTGAAAAATGACCCCTAAGGACCTGACACCTTTTCATCTATGACTTTCAGAAAGGTAAAGGGCATTTCTACTGCACCTCAGAACTCTTGTATAGCACCAAAATGGAATAAATAATTATTCATATAAATAAGAACAAGTAGTGGGAAACAAAAAGGGTTGTGATGCAAATTGTCCTTTAGATTTGGATGTGCGGGAAACTTATTTAAAATAAAACCACATAAAAGTACTCAAATCTTTCGATAATTTCTGTATTTCTGTATGCTGATATAATTCCAGGAAATCTGCAAAATAGCTCCTGAAATTAAGCATTTTTAATAACACTTTTAGTCCCTTTTCTGTTTTAAAGACAGATGGTATATGGGCAGTCTAGTCTAACTATACATATAATTTTAAGAAGCTTTCTTGGTATAGAACAACAAATACTATCATGCGAGTATGCAACTAAAACTGGGTTACACACATAAAGGGACTGCGAATCAATACAGTCTCACTGGGAAGGTAATAGTAGGAGACAGCAGTTGAGCCGGTTGCTAAAAGTATCAGCACTAACTAGAAGATAAAACTCTTTTTCTATAAAGTGGTTGGTCACAATACTGAGCACCAAGAAAACTATAGACTTCAACTTCTTTTATGGATGTAACAAGCAAAAACTATAGGGAATGAACTAAAAAAAAATTTCACTGAAATGTAACATGTTAGTGCTAACCCTGAATTGGTTTCTATTTTTCACCTGCTTCAGTTCTGAATGTTTGAGCTGCAGTCTAGAATTAATTTTATTTCTATAAATTAAGTTTCTGCATGCATTTTGCATTCTGCAAAATCAGTGGTGTATTTTTAACATAAATATCCACATATGCCCATCAGTGACAAGATTAAATGCATAGCGTGAATCTAGACATAGAATGAAAAAATAAAATAAAGATATGGAATGACTTGCTTTTCTTTTACCTAAGCAAACAGGGAGGAAGAAAAATAACTTTTCACATGTGCCAATTGCTTTCCTTTTTACTGATTTAGAATATTGTCTGATAATACTATTATACTAATAAGAATATGAACAGAATAACTTGTAGTAGAATTCCCAGTAAAAAATATGAATCTTGAATAAATGACAAATTTTGGGGTGTACAGGAGCTTTGCAAATAAAGAGCCAAGTACAGTCACTTAGAGTAGACCTCATTTTACGTAAGATAGGGAAGCACTAGTTGCTTTATGTTCCCATTATATTTTATGGGAGGTGTCACAGTTTGAAAAGGATCAAAAGGTTTCAGAGCAACAACGTCATCTCAGGGAAAATGTTTATCCCCTGAAGAGCTAAACAAAGGAATTAAAGTGTTTGAGCTGGAGACACAATGGGGCTTACAACTAAGGGCAAAGAAAACCAGCAGGCTTGGATTAAGGGTGTGACAGAAAATTAATTTAATTCAAAACCAATGGGAACCCTAAATCTATCACTTAAATTCAGGTGCGACAAAAATAGAAAAAGAGAGAATTTGCTGGAGGTGGGTGTTGGGGTAAGAAATAAAACCAGAATGGGGAAACACAGTTCTTTTAACCTCACACATATCAGTTTGAAGTGGAACTCTTCAGGACAAACTTCCTCGGCAATACGTAGGCTTTCTCTAGGGTGACTGGAAAGCTTAAGAGTTACCAGTTTTCCAGGGGCTGTCTCAGCTTTCTGCTCTCCCCAGCTGCAAAATGGGAGATTAACTGGATCTCTGGGGACTACCTTAGGATTCCCACATTCCATCCAAGCCTGCATCTTGGCATCTCAAATCTTCTTGCATCCCCTCGCCGGTGCCTCCCTCCCTCCCTCCAGAGCTGGAGGCTTGGCTGTTTTGTCCTTTTTCTTCTGGCACTTCTTTTGAAAACCACTCCTGCCAGTGATCAGCAAACAAAAAGGCTACCCGCCTTTGATTGACATGTCTTTGCTCCAGGGGTGGGCACGAAACCCAAAGCAGGGCTGTTTTCTCAGTGCTGGTGCCCTTTCCCCACACAGGGGAGATGAAAGGCCTTTCACGTGCAGACAAGGAAAGGGGAGTGGGGAAGCTCTTCCCCTTTCCGCCCTGGAGCTGGAATCTAAACCCATAACAGGAGGAAATAAATACTTTTAGAACATACTTTCATCTGACCTGGTTGACTTACTTTGGGATGAGTTAGATTGTATATTAAGATGTGTATCTCCTTCAGTAGAAGCGGCGTAGCATGATTTGCTCCTATGTAGATATGAGTATTAGTCTACATTTGGTCAGAAACTTAACTCTAGTTTAATCAGATACTTTCCTTCACACTTCTTACAGTAAATTGCTTCAGAATGTCACACTGAAAGTTAGTAACTTTATCATAATTTTCTGAAAAAATACATTCTTGGCCAGTGTACTCCAGTTGTCCTTCTGCCATAATATGTTGTGAATTACTTGCCTCTTCTCCCATCCATCTTTTAGAAAACACCTGTGCTGTACTCACAGACAAAAATGATAACTAGTTGTTTTCCAGACTAAATAAATAAGCCTTTTTTATCTGCTCAAAGCTAAATTAATCTTTCATGTTAACTACTATTATACACAGTATTTTGAAGTAATTATTGTAATTTCCTTAAACAGTATTACTGTTTCTGTCACCGGTTTGGCCAAGGTGAAACACCAA
>NW_010409122.1:0-593 GCF_000710305.1 Buceros rhinoceros silvestris
GGGGGACAGGGGTCGGGGGGACCTGGTGGTGATGGGGGGACCAGAGGAGCTCCCAGGGCCTCTTCCACATGGAACAATTCTGTGGGCTCAAGACCTGCAAAGGTGTCTCCCGACCTGAATCGCTCCGATTCTCCGGGGCATCGCTGACTCTTCCCGCCCTCTCCCCGCAGCGGTTCACTGCCCCAGAGCATCTCCTCCCAGCAGTGCCCGCTGTCCTGGCAGCGCCAGCTCTGCCCCGCGGCACCCGGCAGTGCTGGCAGCAGGAGCACAGGGATGGTCTTGGTGTCGACATTTCCTGATGGTCAACAGTGTCTCTCTGGGTATTTTCTGAGTCTCAGTGAAACTCCCTCATCCCGGCTCCGGCAGAACTGGCCTTTTTGCCACCAGCTCTGCTTCAGAACTGGGTCCTGAAGAAAGAGTCGTTCAGGTCCCACCTCTGCTTTCAGTGGCCTCCTGGGACAGCTTCCTATCAGGAAGGGGCATCTTCAGGGCGTTTACAAGGAAGCAGCTTGTTTATAGGGTGGTTTTCTCCAGCAGCTCAGGGAGCCCTTCCCCTGGCTCCGGCAAGACGGCTGCAAGCAGGCCGGCAGCGG
>NW_010409122.1:715-2202 GCF_000710305.1 Buceros rhinoceros silvestris
GCTGCCAAGCCTGTCCTTGGGCCTGACCCGAGCAGATGGAAGTCTCCACTGTCCTGAGCGTCACTCGTGAGGTCATAGTCCAGGGGAAGCCCTAAAACTTCTCCGTGGGGAGAAGAGAAAGGGAAGACGGGTCAGAGGCCAGAGAGAGCAAACCAGTGCCTGGTGCCCAGCTCAGGCTACACCTCAGCTGGCTGTGGCGCCCGGGGCCGGCTGGGACGCGGTGTCAGGAGCCTCTGCAAGGTTTCTGCTGTTGAATAACCTGACCCGGTGTTCACTCCCTACAGCCCCCCTTTAAAGCACTGGCCGAATCAGCCGAGCCCACCCACAGAGCCAGCTTCTAAACCAGAGCGCGTAAGTCGACATCTTTTGGGTCTGGTTTTGTGTGTCACATTGGAGGGTCTGGGTGGAGCAGGGGACCCAGCTCGGGGCTGGGAGTTCCTGGCCCCAGCTGGGGCGCAGCCAGCAGCCCGCTCCAGAGCTGCCAGTAAATCAACTTGTTGTTCAGAACTTAGCTTGGGAGACGCTGGTTCAAACCCAGCAGCCCAGGTGACGATGCAGCTGGTATTCTTCATTCGCGGATCCAGTCGTGCGGGGAGATTTTCTTGCCATCCTGTGCGTGCTTTCAGGGGGTCCAATGACATCATTTATACCGTTAACTACTGCATGTGCGTTATCTTTCCAGCAACTAACAAGAATATAATCATTCACCCCAAATTCATTTGCATGGTCCGTCCCTCTCTTGGGCATGTGCAGTGTCCTCTGGGGGTCTCCTGTGGTGGTCGTTTGGTGAAGGCTGGAGTCTTCCTCTGACATGAACTGTTCACCTTCCCATCCTGACGCTGCTCTCTTGTGTTCCTCTGAGGCAGCACATTCCTGTTCCGAGTTAATTAACTCCTGCCTTCGTTATCTCCTTTAGGACCCTTTTACCCTGATTCCAGGCTGCCTGTTTTGCCCAGGCCACCTGCTTCCCAAGGACAAGGCCTTCACTTACGACTTATCAGGAACTAGTTAATCACCAATGAGAAGACAGGGACCAGCTATCAGGGGACATGACACCCAAGGAACAGTCCCCCCCCAACGCCAAGCACCCACCACCCGCTGCCTGTTTTGCCCAGTCCACCTGCCTCCCAAGGACAAGCCTTCATTTACGGCTTAGCTGGTCCCTGTCTTCTCATTATTTGTGATTTACTAGTTCCTGCTATCAACGTGTCCTCTGCCCATGGGCATGGCGTCGCCTTTTTGTCTCCGCGGGCCATCGTGTGGGAGTCCCCTGGGCCGGCAGAGCTGGGGCGGGAGCGAGCTGTTGGGGTCTGCCCAAGCCGCGCTTTCCTTGGGGCTGACCTTCGCTTGGTCCCTGCAGGCTGACAGGGACAAGAAGGACGTTCTCGGGAACATGGCGAAGGGCGCTCAGAGGGACGGCAGGCCTGGAGCCAGAGCCATGCAGCACGCTGGCCACACTGCTCAGCAGAAGCCGTGGAACACATCCC
>NW_010409122.1:2383-3351 GCF_000710305.1 Buceros rhinoceros silvestris
AAGACGAGCGCAAAGCTCCCCGCAGTGCCCAGCTGCTCCACGCAGCCCAGGGGGCCAGTCCCGGCTGCAGCCTCCAGGCACAGAAACCCTGCGGGGAACAAGAAGCCTGCACAGAGCGTCACCACAGCAGCGCCTCGGGCTGGAAGGGAGCACCCCGATCCCGGGGCACCTTGCTCCCTGGATGACTGGTCTGCAACAAAGAAAACGCCCCAGCGCGAGCCTCCACCCGCCCTGGGCCGAGCAGAGCTTTTCAGCCTGGCAGGAACAATCCCGGCAACAAGAGGGTCTTGGCTCCCAAGCAAAGCTCAGCCACGACATCGAGAACCATCACAGGCAGAATTCAGAGCCGCCCAGCGAAGGAAGAGCCAGTTCAGGATAAATCCCGGAAGTCTGCAACAAAGAAAACGCCCCAGCGCGAGCCTCCACCCGCCCTGGGCCGAGCAGAGCTTTTCAGCCTGGCAGGAACAATCCCGGCAACAAGAGGGTCTTGGCTCCCAAGCAAAGCTCAGCCACGACATCGAGAACCATCACAGGCAGAATTCAGAGCCGCCCAGCGAAGGAAGAGCCAGTTCAGGATAAATCCCGGAAAACCATGCCAGGCTCACAGAGAGGCGCCCGAAAGTCCAGCTCGCTCGCAGCTTCAAAAGCCGGGGGCAAACCAGGAGAGGACTAATGGAATTGCAGCATTGAGGCAGCCCCCGGGAAAGCCCCCTGGCAAGCTTCTGACGCACTGCAGCAGACCCCCCCATGTGAAAAGGTCGCCCACGAAGCCCCCAGCCCGCAGCAGCAGGCCCCAGGGGACCACGGACCCGACAGGCAGCCTGGAGGCGGCTGGCAGCGCAGGATGGCGAAGGGAGGCGGAGAGGAAGGACGTGAAGGTGGTGCCTCCCGGAGGCACAGCAGCGTCCCGAGCGATGGCCCCCCCGAGCCAGCCCCGCGGCGCGCACGGCTCCAAGCGCACGGCAGCT
>NW_010409122.1:3621-3958 GCF_000710305.1 Buceros rhinoceros silvestris
CCCTGGCCTCGCCTCCAGGGGCCAGCAGAGTTTAACCCAGGCAAACCAGCAGCAGGCTGCTGAAACCAGTGTCCAAAGTCCCTGTCCCAGGGCAGGCCCGTCGGGAGGCTGATGCCCCAGCGAAGAGGAGGGTGGGGGTGACCTGCCCATTCAGCACGTGGGAAGGGGGCATGCAGCCGCCCCCCCGCTTTGTCTTCGAGGCACGCTTAGACTTGAGAGGGTTTTCCTGTCCCCGCCTCAAGCTCAGGGTCACTTCTGGGATTTTGTCGAGCAGCTGGAAGGGGCTAGAGGGGGATTCCGAGGGAAACAGCGGGCTGGCAGCCTGCTGGGGGGGGGA
>NW_010409122.1:4139-4752 GCF_000710305.1 Buceros rhinoceros silvestris
AAACAGCGGGAGGATTAGGTAGTGTCCAAAGGCAAGACGTACAAGCGGCCCCCTATGATGCTGCTGCAGAAACAGCCGGTGAAGCTGTCCTGGAGGAACATCAAGGAGCAAGTGAAGCGAGAGAAACCAGAGAAGGCAGAGAAACCAGAGCAGCTCTCCCTGGAGAAGATCGACACTGTGCTAACGGAGTGCCTGAAGCTGGCTGAGGAGGTGGGAATGGAAAAGGAGGTGCTTGAACAGGCTTGGGAGACCCCCCAGCAGCCAGGGCGTCGGAACCAGCTTCTTACCCCTCAGGGAGCTGTCACCAAAAAAACCCCTTGTTTTTTTGGCAGGAAACAGCTGGAGGAGTGGCTAGTGTCCAAAGGCAAGACGTACAAGCGGCCCCCTATGATGCTGCTGCAGAACCAGCCGGTGAAGCTGTCCTGGAGGAACATCAAGGAGCAAGTGAAGCGAGAGAAACCAGAGAAGGCAGAGAAACCAGAGCAGCTCTCCCTGGAGAGAGCCCCCACAGCAGCCAGGGCGTCGGAACAAGCTTCTTACCCCTCTGGCAGCTGCACCCAAGGGAATAACACCAAGCGCGGGAGAAGTGAAAGCCCTGGAGATGGGGGTAGGA
>NW_010409123.1:0-226 GCF_000710305.1 Buceros rhinoceros silvestris
CGCAGCTGGGAGCCGGCCTGGGGGACCAGCCGCTCACCCCCAGCCCCATCATCACGCTGGACGCTGACCCCACCTGCTGCAACCCCGATGCGGAGGACCCACCATCCCCGGCAACCCCAGGCACAGCACAGGCCGGCGAACCCACCTCAGAGCAAGGTGAGGGTCTCCCCAGGGGAGGGTTTTGCCCCAGGGTTGGGGGGCCCCAGAGCCCACACAGGGCAGTTGA
>NW_010409123.1:546-1006 GCF_000710305.1 Buceros rhinoceros silvestris
GCCCCTGCTGCATCCTGCCACGGTCACAGCCCCGGGCGCAGCGTCCCCTCCTCAATGCCACCTCGGTTTTCCCACACTGGGACCGATGCTCACACTGGGGGATAATCTGGCAGCTGCTGTCTCAAAGGCTTCAGAATTCAGCACCAGAGCGTGAGGGGGGGTAGTCCACTGCTCCACCAGCCCTGGGGCACGCACGCCACCCCAGGGCCATCACCCGGGTTGTCCTCTTGCCCCGGTGGAGCCAGCACAGCCACAGCCGGGCCGGCACTGGGGCTGCTCCCACCACCCCTCTCTTTGGTGCTCAGGTCGAAGAGGAAGGTCCTGGGGCGGAAAGAGCCTGGTGCCGCCTTTAGCAGCCGGCCCAGCTCCCACTCACCCGTGAAGACTTCAGGCTCCCCAACCAGCGAGTGCGCAGCAGCAGCAGGAGGCACCGGGAAGGGTTACAGCCGGAACGAAGAAT
>NW_010409123.1:1161-1489 GCF_000710305.1 Buceros rhinoceros silvestris
TCCAGAAGAAGAGCAGCAAAACCAGCCCCGGTGCCCGGCCGTCTGCTGCCGAACTGCTCAAGACCACAAACCCGCTGGCTCGGAGGGTCGTGACGGAGTTTGCCCCCGAGCTAGACAGTGACAGCAGCCCCAAAAGCCAGCCCTAGCCCTGCCCGGTGCCTTCTGGCCGTGAGAGGCTGGAGAAGGCTGTGGAGGGAGTGTTGCTGCGGAAGGGGTGTCCCCGCGGCCCAGGGGAGTCCGCGTGTCTCCCCGGGGCTTTTCTTCTGCTTTCGTTTCTTCCCTGGGGAGCCGCCGGCAGAGAGGCCGTGTCCGGAGCCCACGGCCCCGT
>NW_010409123.1:1704-1979 GCF_000710305.1 Buceros rhinoceros silvestris
CATTCCCAGCTGAGCCGGCTCCCGGAGCAAAGGCGCCTGCTTGGGAAGCAGACCCGGACCCCGGTGTCGCTCAGCGCCCACAGCGAAGCTTGAAACTGTCTGGTCCCTTCGGCATGTGGTACTTTAAATGGCTTTTCTAACGCACCGGGGTGAGGATGTCTTACTCTCATTCGATGTTCCTCGAGTTTCCCAGGCAGAGATCCCGGGTGTGAGCTCAGCTGGATACACGGAGATCGCTTTGGGCAGACGTGAGGGGCCGGCTGAACTGAGTTGCT
>NW_010409123.1:2767-3075 GCF_000710305.1 Buceros rhinoceros silvestris
AACGCCAGCCCCGTCCTCTCCAGCAAGAGAGAAAGGGCCGGGCTGGGGCTGGCAGCGAAACAGGGCGGTCAGGAAAAATTCCACTTTATTTCTTGGTGTATTTTTGAAGTTCCAGCCTCTCCCGGCCTGTGCCTGGGGTGAGCGATGCAGCTGGGACCGGCTCCACGGCTGCCCCTCCGAGGGGCCAAGGCTGGGCTGGGGTGTCCCTGCACCCCCCGGGGAGCGCAGCCCTCCGCAGACACCTCCGTGTCCACACACCCCCGCAGGATTTAACCCCAGAGAGGATCCGCTCTGCCCGCGGCAGGGTT
>NW_010409124.1:0-5389 GCF_000710305.1 Buceros rhinoceros silvestris
TTTCTAATGGAGCAGAAGAGCTGAGGGTGTGAGTGAAGGCATGGATTTTCCCGGAGCATATGACAAATCCTGGCAGAACACACGATTGTTAAAATCAATGACGAATAATAGTTTTGTGAGATTGGAGGGTTGTATTTGCAAACCAGATCTAACATGTAGGTTCAGTAAAACTTCATGCATCACAGAAAAGATTATCTGTCTGCACAGCAGAGGCGTATGAGCTAAGAAAAACTATTACTGGAAAAACAAAGTCCACAGAGGGTGTGGCAGCCTTCACTTTTGTTTCCTGCTTGTGTCATTCTTTGGACTTCGGTACAACCACCTTGGGTAAACAAAGGGTAAGTAAAATCAGAGGCAAACTTACTGCATCAGTTCACTCTGAAACAGCTGATTGTCTCTGATTTTGGTTAAAATACAATGCCCCATGCCGTTGTGTAGGCAAACCACTGTAAAACTGAGGATCTGGCAGATGCAAAGGGTAAAGGCATTACAGCGTTCACCAAGGTGCGGTCTGAATCCACACTCTGATGGACCTGTTCACTTTAAATAATTCCCACATCAAAGCACCAGGACCGAAACAAAACATGCCATCGCTGCTTTCCAGCTGAGAGTCATAGGGATTATGGGTTAATTTAGATTAGAAAGGACCTCAGGAAGACACTTGGCCAACCTCCTGCTCCAAGTGAGGTCACTGATGAGGCTAAATGCAGCTGTTCAGGGTTTTACCAGCCTGCTCTTGAAAACCTCCAGGGGTGGAGACTGCCCAGCCTCTGTGGGCAGCCTGCTCCCACGGCTGATTGGCCACTGGGGGAAGAATGTTTTTCTTATACCTAGTCTGAACCTCTCTTGTTTGAATTTATGTTGTTGCCTTCCCACCATGCACCACTGTGGAGAGTCTGGCTTTGCCATCTTGATGATGTCTTCATAGATACGGGGGGGCTCCTTATGTCCCCAAATTCTGTTTTCATCAGGCTGAACAAGCCCTGCACCCCCAACCTCTTCTCAGAGGCTTGGGCTCCAGTCCTCGACCATTTCACTGGCTCTGCTGAACTGCTCCAATTTATTGATGTACACAACTGCATTCTCTGACCTGGAAACATCTAGTCTAACTTCATGCACCTCTGTAGTTTTCGTGTACCTGTCTAGTGATTAATTTTTTTTTCTATAGGACTGCTCGGATACTCACTATTGAGTCTGCAGGAGTAGGGCTTGAAAACAAATTGTTATTTCAAGCAAATTGATTAAAGTTTCTTTAATTTAAAAGCATGTCCACATTTGTACCTCCTACTGCAGTCTTGAGATTAACATTAAAAGGTACCTCTGTACCAGCTCTCAGTTCTCCCTCTAGCCCTTGTCTGGCAACAGCGTTCAGCTTGGCAGGGGCCGAGAGGCGGGGAGGTGACCTGTAAATGCTTGTCTGTTCTTGCACATTTCCTTAGGCGGCCATAGCAGCCACTTCTGACACAGGGTAGTGAGGGGAATGAGCTTTGGTTTGACCACACAGGTGTTCTTTTCATTTTTTTTTTTTACTTGTATCACTTCCTTGATCTTTCTAACTAAAGCAGTACCAAACGGTTGTATTTTATCTAATTATATCTTCAGTGTAATTGATAATGAACATAGACTTACACTCTTAAAGGCTAATTCAGAGCACTTTCCTTATCAAGGCACAACATCAACAATAGTGTTAATTTATTATGGAGTGGTGAAGTCTCACTCGCACATGGAGCCCCATGTTAAAGTTAAATGATAACAGAATTACAGAATGGAGCACTTTAGGCTGGAAGGGACCCGAGCAGGCAATCTGCTCCAACTCCCTGCTCAAAGCAGGGCTGATGTGGACATTAGATCAGATTGCTCATCATAACGTAAAGTTTTGATCTTAAAAGCTTGTGTAATGTTTCAGAAGATCTCCTGCTGAGGAAAAAAATATAATCCTTGTACTTTTGTTGATGTGAACCTACATTGCTTAACCGAAGTCAGTCACAGGAATGCAGGAAGCAAAACTCCTCCGTTACCAGGACTTCTTGAGAACTTCTTCCAGATTTATACCAGCCTTGCAAATAACAACATTATTCATAGATTTTGGTTGCAGCTAGAGAAAAATTTGATGCCACGAATTCTGCATATTTCTTACATCTGAGGCTTCTCTTAATCAGATACAGAGTAAAAGAGCCATGCTGTTTTTCCTCAAAGAACACAGTGGGTGAAAAAGGGCTGTTGGCTTTGTTCCTGTACTGTTTACTCTGGCGGTATTTTAGGTGGACACGTTGAACATGTTAATAAGCATGTTTTCTGTACAGGTGTGCTTCTCTAGTTTAAGGCCAACAAAAGAGAGGAAAGAAGGAAGACGCTGTGTTAGGTACAGAGAAAGAAACGGCCAAAACGATGATACTGTTTTCCGAGACGGAAACCTGTCCCAATCGCTGAAGTGATTTCATCCCGTTTTAAGTCATAAGCGTCTGCCTTTGTTTTTTACATGTGCTGTTTTGTTTCTCCCTACATTTCACCAGAAGAAATTGGGGAATCCATGTTTTATTTTCAGTAAGTAGAATCCTACTCACAAAGCGTAACTGAAGGCAAAACATAACCGTTAACATTTCATTAACATTTTAGCAGAAAATATTAAGGTTATAAAGTGTCTGTTTATCTTTGGAAAGCAGACACAGCAAAAAATTGCACTGAATTTTTAACGTTTCCTTAATTTTATACCATTTGTTTTTCTATGACACAAATCCTTCATCTTTCTAAGAAATACCAATTTTCTAACTAAAATTATGTCTTGTTAAGGGTAATAAGTCTTATTTTAGTGGCTTTCAGGCATTAATTAAATTATTAATTAAATTATTCTGGCCAACGGGGGACAAATATGTGGCTTCTAAAACTTACTTTATATATATTTCATAAGTAAGAGAAAAGCAGTAATGCCTTTTTTCCCCTTTGCTGTCAGTTTTAACTAACTAGAAAGCAGTCAGGGCAGTGGCAGTATTTCAAATCTTTTCCAGATTCACTGACTTCTCGTAAGAGTTCTTTCTTTCTGAAGCCACAGTAATGTTTTTAGTATGGAGAGCAAGGGAAAGTTGTGTTCTGCAGTGTTTCCAGAGGTAAGGACCACCTTCTATTTTCAGACAGTTTGGTCTTCATAGTAAATGTTTCCCTGAAGCTTAGTACTAGTAATCAATATCAGGAGATCGAGCGCTACAACTGCTTTCAGCCAGAAATTCTCCTCAAAATAATCCTTGATGACAGCATTTCTGTGCATGGGCTGGTAGGTGTTACCAAACTCTACGCTGTCAGGGAACACGTGCACCGAAAAAACTGATGAAAGTTGTTGATGCAGGGAGTTTTTCTTAAATCTTTTCAAGTTAGGTCTTTTAAAGGTGACCTGCCCATATGAATTTTACAACGGAAATATCACCACTTCTAAGCTTTGTGCATCATTTAAAAGTACAGAGATTCCTTTTTACTCTGCTGGAGCTCCTCAAGACAAAAATGTGAGTTCTGCCTTTCTCTGAGGTGATCACTGCAGCACACCACCACCGACATTCGAAGAGAAATGTCTTCCCCTTCTGAGCAGGGATGTTGAATAAGTATCATTCACCTACAAGTCAGCTCGGGAATGGGGTGTTTGTCATGTACGCGCAGTGCTTAGCAAAGGCTCGTGCAGATGCCTTTGGCTCTGAAATTTTTGTCGAAAGTCATCTTCTAGTCTACCTAGGGTAGACGGACCCCAGTAGGACATGTAAAATGCAGTGAACTGGGGTCTAGTTTCACAATTAGCTACCCAGTGCAAATGCACTTTTTAACTCTTCTTCCACAACCTGTTTTCTCCTTTTCTTTCATAACTTTTTATAAAGATGTTTGTATGTATGTAAGCACACACACCTACAAATACATGACTTAAGAAAATAAACATAGACATTAAAAGAGACCCACATCCAAGGCAAACAGAAAAACCTACAAAGCCTATATAGATTCTCTTTCTGTTGTCAGCCCTATATACACTTTCTGGATTCTTACGGGTCTTTTTCATCACTTTTTATCATAGTCTCATAAATTTATGTGACACTTCCATGTTCAAATTATATACTAGGCAAAAAAATTTTGTCCTGTTTCCGTAAAACTTCCGTTACTCACCTCTGTTGGGAATCAAAGCATAAAACTGTGAAGTTCTGCTGGCTTTTAGCACTATCAGGTGTATGTTTGCTTCAGTAGCTATTGCAGCTCATATTGACCACCCAGCTACTTTCTCAATGAGAGCATTTCCTACCCTTCACCCCCGTGTCAGTTAAGATCCGAGCAATCAGTACGGAAGTCCCAAGGTTCGCATGATCAGTAATCATACTGTGTAAACCCAGCTGAGCCGAGGAAGTGTTTTGGTGTTCCTCAAAACCACGGGTAAAACATGCCCAAGGGGCTGCGGTGTTTCAGCCAAATGACCAAAGTTTGTGGGACCTTGGAGGGGCCCAGATAAATAGTTCCAGTTTTTTCTCCCTTCTGTACTGAGCACATCAGGGTGGTTTGAATTTGTAACACTTCTTCAGCCACATATAATGTTTGCAGACCAGCATGCTGATCCTGCAGCCAGCCCCATGAGGACAAACCCCTGTACCTGTGCTAGCGGCACTGCCCTTCCTCTGCAAGGGCAGCTCTGGCCGTGGAACCAGCACCAGCTTCGGAGCAGCCACAGCAGTCAGTGCTCTTCTCTGAGAAGTCAGAAGTGAATCTGCTTATGCCTAATCCCTACATTAGTTTGGAAGCAAGTCTTCATTTTGATTATAAAAACAATAACAATTGAATATATTCTGTATGAACTACTCCCTGTCTTTTCCAAGAACTGCCCTTCTTTTTAATCAGAGATAAACCCAGTGACATCTAATGATGAAAACCAGGAACTGTACCTATGGAGGGTGCTTTTCGAGGTCCTTCGGAAGCAGTATTAACGTACGGCTTAGGGGCTGGCTGCTGTTAGCATTGTTAGATTGTGTTGTTTCCGTTTTAATTTATGTTCTAGCTTCGCAGTGGTGGCTGAAAAGTCAGTAAAGTCAACAACAGAGCCTCAAACCTGAGGAAAGGCGCTTGTTAGCAGGACTGTGATGCTGAGCTGTGGGTGGCCTTACCGATGTGATCCCTCAGCAACACAGTCCCGGGAGGTTCCATTTATTGATCGTGTTCTGCTCAAAGCGATATGGGCAACATAAAGGAGATGCCACCTGCCAGGCCGGCACCTGATGATTTTTGCATGTGTGGGGTACACCTAGGACTTGTTTCAGTATCCGTTTGGTCTGCAGATGCTTGGTACGTTCCCGTATTTCCAAGGACTGGACGCCTCCCCGTTCCGCGGGTCCTCACACACGGGAGGAGGAAGGAGCCGGGACGGCGCGCAGCA
>NW_010409125.1:0-949 GCF_000710305.1 Buceros rhinoceros silvestris
TGTTCCTGAAACAGCAGATACTGAGCGGGAAAAGGGAGCCATGGGAACACACCCTCATGCTGGAGCTGCCCTGCCCACACCACACTGGTGCTCAGACATCACTGCTACCATTGTTTCTCACTCAAAGGGGACTTTTCCTCAACAGCACTCATCCTCCACCCCACACTAACTTCAAAACCCCTCCCTGGACAACCCAGAATTCTCCCCCAGCCCCCATCCTTCAACTTAACTTCTCACGCCTGGAATCAGGATCCCTCCTCCACAGGAGAAACCCATCTCCCAACTGCGAGGGTCCTGCAGTCACCGGGTTCCTTTGGCTCATCTGCAATTAGAGCAAACGTGAATAGCAGTAAGCATCAGGTCAACCAACAGCACCTGCCACAGAAATACAATGGCACACTTCTCACCTGCTCTTTCCACAGTTCGATGCCACGGCCATCCTCACTGGTAGGACCCAAGGACATTAACATTAACTATCATTGTGCTGAAGAGAGAACACCAGACCCATGATCCTCCTCCCTCCCACCACAGCTCACCTCTAAGGCTCCTCTAGTTCTACAGCTGGTCCCTGTTACAGTTCCATGCCATGGACATCCTCACTGGTAAGACCCGAGGACATTAACACCAACATTGTGCTGAAGAGAAAACACCAGACCCATGATCCTCCTCCCTCCCACCACAGCTCACCTCTAAGGCTCCTCTAGTTCTACAGCTGGTCCCACACAGCACCTGTAAAAACACAGAGAAAAGCTTAACCCTGATGGCCAGGTCACACTTTTTACTCTAAGGCACCAGCCCAGTCCACAACTGTCTCACCTTTTCTAACGACTCCACAGTCTGCAGCTTCATCCCCCCAAACATGAACAAGGCACTTGGCAAGAAAAAAAAAAAAAAACAAAAAAAACACTCACTGCAAAAGAGCCAGAAAGCACAGCCTGCTCATGGGGAT
>NW_010409126.1:0-568 GCF_000710305.1 Buceros rhinoceros silvestris
GGCGGGAGGGGAGCAGCATTTCGGGGAAGCCGGGGAAGGTTTTCCCCTCGAGGGGCAGCGCTGCGGCTGCGAAGGAGGAGAAAAAGTTGAGGCAGCGGAGAGCAGCGGGTTTTGTGGTGGTTGGTTGGTTGCTTCTCAATCCTGTACGGCAGGTTCGAAGGGCCGTGTCTCTCTGATACGCCTCAGCTGCTACCTGAGTCCCTGTTTATTTTCCGAAGGTCTTTAATGGAAGGGAGCCCCCTCGCAGCCCCCCGCCTTCGGGATTGCATGTACCCGGCAGAACGTTTCCATTGTTCAGGAAAGGGTTGGAAGCCTGTTTGCCAAAAAAGTGACAGGGGAATAAATGGGCTTCGTGGAGGCTGGGGGGTGGGGGCATTACTTTCATACCCCTTTTGGTTAAAGCTATAAATCACACCGGGGGTTGGTTTTGTTTTCAAGAAAGTCCTAATAAAACACCAGATTCTCAGTGTAACTCGTTTGGCTCATTTTTCACAGCCAAAAGAATTGATTTATGGGGCAACATCTCAGCGGCTGGGGCAGAGCAGATGAGGTCGGTGTGCGGGAGGAG
>NW_010409126.1:747-1109 GCF_000710305.1 Buceros rhinoceros silvestris
GGAAGCGGCAGAAGCGGGGTGTCCCCGGTTCTCCCGCTGTTAGGCGTAGTACATCCTGGCGCTGTCACAGTAGGCGCGGTTGAGCCCACAGGGGTAGGGAGCAACCTCAGGGGCTGCCTCAGTGATCCCTTCACCCCCACCTTCAGCCTGTAGCTTGGGGTCGATGATGTGGTCAAGTGGTGCTCCCTGCCCTCTGAGACACCTTCACTTGGTGGTTTTAGGATGGAGGCTTTAGGATGCTTTAGGATGCCGTTTGCGTTGTAACAGGTGGCGTACTCCCAGGTCACACGGAGGGAAGTGTCCCTGCAGTGATATCTGTGGACCGAGCGAGGGGCTGGCATTAATAGGGGGTCCAGTCGAAC
>NW_010409127.1:0-393 GCF_000710305.1 Buceros rhinoceros silvestris
GTGACACCAGGAGGGCTGGGGCACCACGGGAGAGGTTTGGGGGGACCATGGATGTGTTGGGGTGCCTGCAGGAAGGACAAAGGACCCCGGGAAGGGATCTGGGAGGTCCTGGAGGACACATGGTGGTCCCAGAAAGGGGGGGGCGACCCCGGGGGGGGAGGGGGTTCAGGGAGGTGTTGGAGATATGGGGTGACCCAAGGGACAATGGGGACCCCGACACCGACCAGGGGTAGACGGAGAGATCCGGCAGCGGCGCCTGGGGGAGAGAAGCAGAGTTGGGGATCAAGGGGACTCCTCAGAGACACCCCCCTCCTAAATCCCAGGACACCCCCAACATCTTGGGGAGCTCAGGGTGGGTGCGGGGCTCCCGGGGACCCTCTGGGCTCCCCATAC
>NW_010409127.1:559-911 GCF_000710305.1 Buceros rhinoceros silvestris
GAAGGGTCTGACGGCGGCGCAAGGGAACCAGCCCAGGTCACCGTTGGCCATGTTCCTGCCCTGAGGATGAAGGACCGTGGGGCCATGGGGGTCCTCCTGCTCCCCGGGAGGCTGGGAGGACCCCAAGGCTCCAGCCTGGCCACGGGGGTCTGGCCCCATCATGGGGGTCCGCCCTGTCTCCATTGGGAGAGCCATTGGGATCTCACAGCCTGGCTGTGGAGATCAGGACCAGCCCCTTGGAGGGGCTCCAACCCAACCACGACTCCCCAGCTCATCACGGTGCACCCCATCATGGCTGCCCTGAGCTCACCATGAGGGCCCAGCACGACCATGGTGGGCTGTCCCCATAGTG
>NW_010409128.1:0-4185 GCF_000710305.1 Buceros rhinoceros silvestris
CTTCCCAGCACCCTTGAACCACAGCCAATAAAATAAAGCAAGCACAGAAATCTTTCACTGCTACAGACAGTGCCTAGCTCAGGTGACCCAAGCAGGTTAGAGCTGGCCAGCAGGGCTCAGCTCCCCAGTCCTTTGATGGGATGTCAAATCCACTCTATGAATCACTGGAAAAACACTAAACTTACAGTCAGCAACTTCTCTGCCATGTATGTGTACTCGTTGAGGCTTAGTAAAATGTCTTCACAAAATGCCGTTGGCACTTGCACTCCCTGGAAAGCAAGCGCGCCAACATCCTTTAAGACAAAGTTTGTGTCTTCTCTGTTTTTTAGGATGAAGTAGAAGAAGTTCAGGGTCTCCTGCATACAGTTCCACATGATTTCCTCAGAATATGGGATGTGCGAGCGGATCTTCTTGCAGCTCACTGACACTTCCTTAATGTCACTTGGAAAAGAGGAGGATGACGATGACAACTCAAACAGCAGCTGGGAAGACTCAAATAATGCTGCCAGCTACCAGCTGCCAGCAAAACTCCATCGCTACAGCACTGTCTGGTCTAACCACCCAGGCAGTACAGCTCCTTAAAGGCGCTGATGTAGGCCTCTCCTCAAGCGAAGGTCAAATCCCCCTATGGCGGACAGGCCAAGCCACAGCCGTCATTCCCTAAACAGAAACAGGAACTGAGGGCCTCGGCCAGCCGTGTCCGCCCTGCGCAGGAGAGCAGGGCCCCATGGGAAGAATGGTGCTGGCTCCCATGGGAAAAGCAGAGGGTGCTGGGCCAAAGAGCTGAGAGTGCCTGTGATCTGGGGGGACTGGGATCTAAACAGAGAGGAAGCACCAAGCTCTTAGTGCTACACAGGCCTCATTGAGGGCGCTCTGCAGACAGAGCAGCGGCAGCAAATCTGGCCATCATGGCTCTGTGCTAGCCATCATTTCCAACTTTTGTTCAAGGCTCTCTAGAGCTGACTGTGTCCCACTTGTCTGCATGCAAGCAGCTCTAAGGGCCTGTGGGCATTTGCCTCAAACAAGGTCCAGTGCTGTGTAAGAACAAAGCAATCAGCATCACCTCAGCGGCTTCATGGCAAACAGTTCCAGTAAGGGACCATCAGCCAGAAGGCATCCTACAAACCAGTACACGTGGCTGGCAGGAAGCCAGTTGCTAAAGCAGATCATGGAGAGACAGCCTAACTTGGTAGGGCCTTAGTGAAAACTAGCCCAGAAGAAGTGGCCCCTTTCTAGGTGTTGCTCCCTGGTGGGCTGCGTCCCAGAATCACAGAACCATCTGGTTGGAAGAGACCTTTAAGATCATCAAGCCCATCTGTTCACCCTGCACTGCCAGGGTCCCTAAACCATGTCCCTCAGCACCTCATCCACATGTCTGTTAAATACTTCCAGGGATGGGGACTCCACCACCTCCCTGGGCAGCCTGTTCCAACGCTTAATGACCCTCTGTGTAAAGGAATTTCTCCTGATATCCAACCCAAATTTCCCCTGACTCAACTAAAGGCCATTTCCTCTCATCCCGTCATTCATAACATGGGAGAAGAGACTGACCCCCACCTCTCTACGATCTCCTGTCAGGGAGTTGTAGAAAGCGATACTAACTCCCCTGAGCCTCCTCTTCTCCAGACCAAACATCCCAGGTCCCTCAGCTGCTCCTCATAAGACAGGTTGTCTAAACCTTGCACCAGCTTCGCTGCCCTTCTCTGAACCCGCTCCAGCACCTCTATGTCCTTATTGCACTGAGGGACACTAAACTGGATTCATCCCACGGAGGTTGTTCTTGGGGCCTTCTAAAGGCCTCTGACGTCTCTTGCCCATGACCCTCTGTGTAAAGGAATTTCTCCTGATATCCAACCCAAATTTCCCCTGACTCAACTAAAGGCCATTTCCTCTCATCCCGTCATTCATAACATGGGAGAAGAGACTGACCCCCACCTCTCTACGATCTCCTGTCAGGGAGTTGTAGAAAGCGATACTAACTCCCCTGAGCCTCCTCTTCTCCAGACCAAACATCCCAGGTCCCTCAGCTGCTCCTCATAAGACAGGTTGTCTAAACCTTGCACCAGCTTCGCTGCCCTTCTCTGAACCCGCTCCAGCACCTCTATGTCCTTATTGCACTGAGGGACACTAAACTGGATTCATCCCACGGAGGTTGTTCTTGGGGCCTTCTAAAGGCCTCTGACGTCTCTTGCCCATCACCATTTCCAGAGAGCAACCAGCATAAACCCCAACACATGGACGTAGGGGAAAACAAAGCATGTCACTGCTTTTCTTACCAGGAACAGGTACAGAAGCATGTTGCAGCTCACAGATTTCTGCAACAGTCCTGGGGAGCGAAAACACAGGTCTCCGAAACATGAGCACCTCACCGTTTTCAAAAAAGAGTCATTTCTGAATGTGAAATGTCTCCAGTCCTATTATGCTGACAGCCCGAGTCTGGAAAAAGAAGAGAAGGACAAGCATTTGCAGGTTGGAAAACAGAGTGAGCCCTTGGGAGAGCTTTGAGGCAGGGTGCCTTGTGCCCCACCCATGGCTTTTGGTGTGGAATACTCCTGCGCACCTCTGTAGTTCAATACTGCCTGTGTCGGAAAAATACATGTTATGTTACTCATTTATTTCCTTATTTATGTTATGTCTCTCAGTTTATGGAGAAGCTGGTCTTACGCACATTTGTGGCAAATCTGTAAATCGCAAGGCAGTCCTGGGGAGAGCAACAGTGCTTGCTGGCTGGCACAGGGCTGCTGGGACCCCTGAAGCTGTCTCGGTGTGGGGAGGGGCAGGGTAGTATCCCACCTTTGTCTGCAGGAGCTCTTTCTGAACGTGCTTAGACACACTGCTCCAAATAGTAACGACATCTGGAAAACAAAAGAAAGACCCCTCAAGCTCTAAGTCAGCCAGCTCACGTTCCCTCAGCACAGCTGTAGACAAGGAGACGGCAGATGCAAGCGTGTTTCAACAAGCCTCCCAGGATAAACCCATGTGTGACATGGGCCGAATCTTTGACTGGCTTCAGCCTTCTTCCAGCAGGATATCTTTTCCCGAGTGTGACCCACTGCCGAGGGAAACCCACCCATGGGACTTGCCCCATGGCAAGAGGAGAGGAGTTCTGCACCCACTGGACTCTGCAGGGCTCGGGGTGTCCCTGGGGGCCTTCCCCACAGGGACAAACCCCACTGCCCACAACAATTTGTGCTGTTCATCTTGTCTGCAGCAATGCTCGGCAGTGAGCTCCCAAAGGCCTTACCTTTGACAGAAAGCTGCTTGAGGGTGGAAAACGTGATCATGCTCTGGCCATCAACCTTGCTGCAGAGCTCGATGTTGGTGATCAGCGCTTCCAGGCTTGTCATGTTCCTGCTTTGGGTCAGCACGCGAGGCTGCTGGGGGAAGGAATTTGGTGTTTTTCCTACTGGGAAACACTCTCTCCGACGTCCTCACCTGTGCTTCACCACACAGCTCCTGCACTGTCCACCACCTCCCTTTGTCCTCTGCATGACTGAGGTACAGGAGAGACTTTTCATATCTCCTGGAGCTGCGAGTTTGCAGAGGCCTTGCAGGGAAGTGAAGGGAGGGTCTGGGGCACAGGGCTGTGAGGAGAAGGGGCTCTGCAATGTCACAAGAGGGACACCCCTGCATCACCCCCACAGCTGGTGCCCTGGCCAAGTCTCGTCCTGCAGTGAGGAGGGGTCTGTTCGCAGAACAGGCACGCACCCAATCCTCACTCCCAGAGGAGGCCGTGGGGCAGAGAAAGCCTCCAAGATGTCACCAAGTGACAGAAACAGCGACACAGAATCACATAATCATGGACTGGTTGAGGTGGGGAACAGACCTCGGGAGGTCATCTGGCCCAACCCCGCAGTTCAAGCAGGGCCACCTCTTTTTTTCCAAGTAAAACTGTGTTGCCTACACTCAGGAAGGACTTCAACTGAAGGACTTAGAGACTTACACCAGTAAATAAATTCCACAGAAATAACCACCTGCAGAAAGCAACTCCAAAGACTTTATTATTGCCAACATTCACCTGTAAGGGTACCGCAGTGGTTATCTGATTCACAAATTGGGAGTATTCAGCATGAACCTACAAGAAATTTTCAAAGATTAGACAATAAACATTTATTTACTATATTAACCTTTTGCAGGCAAAAGGCATCTAACCATGTGTAAAACAGTAAGGGGATGTTAAGGGTC
>NW_010409129.1:0-312 GCF_000710305.1 Buceros rhinoceros silvestris
GTCGGCACCGGCTTCACGGCCCGGTTCTGCCTCGTTGGTCCTTGCCGGGGGGGCTGGAAAGCGGATGAGAAAAACAGGAAGACAAAATTTTGGGGTGGGTGACGCCCCAGCTCTGGTCTCCCACTGCCAGGCACTGGGGGGGACGGGGGTTCCCCCTCCCTTTTCCCACTTGGTGACACTTTAGGGCTCGGAAGCCGGGAGTGTGGAGACACATCCTGAGGTGCTGGGCTCCCTGCTTTGGGGGGGGCTCGTTCCATCTCCCCCCACCTCCAGTTAACCCCTAACAGACCCGGGGAGGGAACTGTGGAGCCT
>NW_010409129.1:471-950 GCF_000710305.1 Buceros rhinoceros silvestris
AGCCTGGCCATATCCCAAACTGCTGCCTCCTCAACCCCCCAACCTGACAGGCCCAGGAGGTGACATGGCGGGGACAGATCCTGGCCATGCTCCCCGCCCTGGCCCCACGTGTCCTCACTGCGATTTGGGGTTGGGGAGTTTCCCCTTCGCCGATGCAGGGGCAGGAGGCAGAGGTGGGGTGTGTGTGAGTTCGAGCAGCAGAGGAAGAGCCACAGCAGGGTGTTTCTGGGAGCTTCTTTTCATTCCTGGGGGAAGGAGGGAGAGGGATGCCCCCCTCAAATCCATGACGGGGCCGGGCCATCCCCATCTCCTCCTGTGTCCCCTCGGCGGCTCCGACCGCCCCAGTCTTCTCCCGGCAGCGATGGGGGACAGGGGATGCCGCGGCAAGCCAGTCCTGCGCCCAGGGAGCCCTAGGGCTCGGGTGCCCATCCCGGGCGGAAGCAGACGGGGCCATGCAGCCTAGGGCTCCGCTTCTCCCT
>NW_010409129.1:1103-1335 GCF_000710305.1 Buceros rhinoceros silvestris
GCCTGTCCCCGGGGACCTCTTCCTGCTCCCAGGGCCCGCTGCGTTCCCCAGGGCCACCCATCTTTGGCAGAGCACCCAGAGCTCCCCTCCCCAGCTGGAGCCCGGAGCAGAGCCCAGCACAGGAGCTCCCCTGGCCAGGATGCAGCCTTGGAGCTGGTGCCGGATGGGGCATTTGCTGCTGGGATATCCTGCCGGCTGGCGGTCACGGCACGGGGCCACTGCCCCTCCCCGC
>NW_010409129.1:1699-2045 GCF_000710305.1 Buceros rhinoceros silvestris
AGAGTTCTACGTCGAGCTGGGTGGCAGGCGATGGCGAGGCTCTCCCCGCTGAAGGAGAAGCAGCGCTGGGGGGTTTCCCATCGCTCCAGATGCATCTTTTCCACTTAGAAAGTGGCTTTCCCTGTTTCCTTGTTGGCTGGAGAGCATGTCGCTCCCCTGTGTAGGCACAAGCCCTGCGCTCCTGCACGGCAGAGCCATCACCTTATCTGACGGTGTTCAGGGGCGAGCAAGTCTCTCTGGTTTGCGCCGAGTGGATTTTCTAGCTTTGCCCGGATTGTTTTGGCCCGTAGAAAGTTGCTGGAGGCTGCTGGAACAGCCACGTCTCTTTGATCTTTCATCTCGAGAG
>NW_010409129.1:2241-3008 GCF_000710305.1 Buceros rhinoceros silvestris
CACGCCGGGAGCTGTAGTCCCGGCGTCCTGCCGGGACGACTGCCCGCCCGTCGCCGCGGCTGAGCCTGTTTCTTTGCTGTCCAGACCGCTGGTCTCAGGAGGACATGCTGACTCTGCTGGAGTGCATGAAGAACAACCTGCCTTCCAATGACGGGAGCAAGTTCAAAACCACCGAGTCCCACCTGGACTGGGAGAAAGTGGCTTTCAAGGACTTCTCGGGGGAGATGTGCAAGATGAAGTGGATGGAGATTTCGAACGAGGTAACCCGCAGCCACACGGGGTCTCTGTGAGAGGAGAAGGTCACTGAGCGCCCTGGTCACCTTCCAGAGCTGTTTGAATCGCTCAAGTTCAGCGCCCCGAGTCTCTGCCATCGGTGGCACTGGGATGGGCCATGGTGTTACGAAACCCTGTGGGTTTATGCCATGTTGGTGGCCTGGTACCGAGGGGGGATCTGCCCTGTCGCCATGCGCAGCCTGGTGACACTGTGGCCCTCCCTTACCCTGCAGGTGAGGAAGTTTCGGACCCTCACAGAGCTCATTATGGACGCTGAGGAACACGTGAAAAATCCTTACAAGGGCAAAAAGCTCAAGGTATTGCGCAGGAATCGGGGTTGGTCCCTAAAGGGGACCAAGGGTGGGGGGCTGTCACCCCTGTGCCACCCCAGACCCGCGTGGCTCTGCCGCCGGGGCCCCTTCAGGCACCTCCCGGGCTGTAATCCCAGCAGGCGGCTGCCCAAGGCTCCAGAGGCCGCGGGCTCTGGGCACGCG
>NW_010409129.1:3703-6080 GCF_000710305.1 Buceros rhinoceros silvestris
CAGTGTCTGCCGCTCTGCTGTCTCCCCAGAAACACCCCGACTTCCCCAAGAAGCCCCTGACTCCCTATTTCCGCTTCTTCATGGAGAAGCGAGCCAAATATGCCAAGCTTCACCCCGAGATGAGCAACCTGGATCTCACCAAGATCCTGTCCAAGAAATACAAGGAACTTCCCGAGAAGAAAAAGGTACAAGGGGAGGGGTCAGCGAGGTCCCACTCGTGTGCCGGGCTCTGCCTGCTCAGCTCTCCCAGTAAAACCAGCGGAGCCTGGTGAGGGTTTGGTTTGGCTCTCAGTGGGAGAAGCCCAGGTGTTTGTTTAGTCCTGTCGGACCAGTACAACTTCCTTTCCTTTTCCTGTCCTGGTTCCCAGGATCTGTGGGGTGGAGGCTGGCTGGCTCTGTCCGTTGGCCCTGTCCCTGCAAGGGACGGACCTGGGTGGTGACTCTGCTGTTGGGTGGATCTGTATTTAACGCTGGGGTTAAATCACACGCCCTGTCCAAACAAGGGATGGAGGGATGGGCTCAGCTCCGAGCCCTGGCAGATGCTAGGAGGAGAGCTGCCCATCTCGCCTCCAGCCCTGGAGGTGGCCTTGGCCAGAGCCCGGGCAGATGTTTTGGCTGCCTCAACTCTCAGTCTGGGTGGATTTGCCACCAGCAGAAAAGGGCCAGGGCCCAAAGTGCTGCTGTGCCCTCCTGCCCAGGGCCGCTTGGGTGCAGGGAGAGGGAGGAGATCCTGCCTCACAATCCCTGGGCAGGCTGAGAGCAGCTGGGAGCTGCAGGACCAGTCCAGTCCGATGGGCTGGAGAGCCCTTGAGTCCCTTTGGGGGTGGTGGGTGCCCAGCCAGTGGGGTCCACAGGGATGTCTCTGCCTGCCCCTTCCCCGGTGCTGACGTCCCTCTCCACCTCCCTGGTGGCTTTGTGTCCCCAGATGAAATACATCCAGGACTTCCAGCGAGAGAAGCAGGAGTTTGAGAGGAACCTGGCGAGGTTCAGGTGAGCGGGCAGTCCCGCCTCGCGTTTCCCCAGGCCCCTCCAGGCAGACCAGGTCTCTCCTCCTGCATGTAGCTCACTGAGGAAGCCCTGATGGGTGCTGCAGCTTGAAGGCAGAAGGGAAGGGTGGAGTGCTGGAGGAAAAAACAAGGAAAAGGTGTCTGAGAGCAGCCCTCCAGCCAAGAGACTCGGCAAGGGGGGAGAGAGTGGAGGGCTAGCCACGCTCTGGGCGTTAAGGTCCGCAAGGGGAACACCTTTCCCAAGAAAGGTTGGACCAGATGATCCTTGAGGTCTTTTCTGACCTGGATTTCGACGCTTCTATGACGGGATCCCTGCCACTGGCACCATTTAAAGCCGAAGCGACCATCCTGTGCCCCCCACACCTTCCCTTTGAAGGTGTTCGCTGTGACCCAGGTGGATCCTGGTGTTCCCGGTGACCTGTTGCTGCTCCAGGGGTGCAGCCCAGCCCATTAGAGGGGTGCTCGTAACCGATGCTCCCCCGGGAGAGGCAAACTCAAATCTTCCTTAAACCCCTCCTGCTCTGGAGGTGTCTGAGCCCATGGAGGCTCACCCCTGTGGTGACGGTTACCCCTTAGCGGGGAGGCTTAGGGGTGCTCCACTTCCACTTGCAACCTCCGTAACGCTCTCCCACCTCCGCCTCCCTGCCGGTGCAGGGAAGATCACCCGGATCTCATCCAGAACGCCAAGAAATCCGACGTCCCCGAAAAACCCAAGACCCCCCAGCAGCTGTGGTACAACCACGAGAAGAAGATCTACTTGAAAGTGCGTCCAGATGTGAGTACGGTGGGTGGGAGTGCGTGTGAGCGTGAGTGTCAAGGGGTCCCAGACCCCGCTGCTGGGGGGAGAGGAGGGGGAAAACGAGAAGCATTTTAGGGGGGGGACGGGATGGAAGACTCCGCTAGAAGCTCCCAGCAGGCTGGACAGAGGTAAGGAGGGCTCAGCACATCTGGAAGAGGCTCGGGGCTACAGACCCCGCTTTTTGCCCACAGTTGAAGGGGTGACCAAAGCCTGAGTCAGGGCAGAGAGATTTCCAGCACAGACCCCCACCTCTGGCCATGCCCCGCACTCGCACACGCCCCCTTCTCTGGCCGCCAGCTCGACTCACAGCCACCCCACGGCCCCAAGCCGGGTGCCACCGGGCCACACTATTTTTGCCCGTTTCTATTTTTTCTCCTCTTCTTTTTTTTTTGGGTTTTACCCCTCTGCCCTCACCTCTGGCTTTGGGTTTTCAGGCCACCACGAAGGAGGTGAAAGAGTCGCTGGGCAAGCAGTGGTCTCAACTCTCCGATAAAAAGAGGCTGAAATGGATTCATAAGGCCCTGGAACAGCGGAAGGAGTACGAGGTAGGGAGCAGCCTCACCCCGTCCCC
>NW_010409129.1:6250-8242 GCF_000710305.1 Buceros rhinoceros silvestris
GCTGCTAGCCAGCCCTGATAGCCAGTGTGGGGGTTCAGCCAGGTCCCTGCAGGTCCCTAGTGAGTCTGAGCCCTGCCTCCTCCAGCGATGTTTGGGGCAGGGAGAAGTACCCTGGGGAGATGACGGTTAGGGCAATGGTTGGCTTCTCTTTCCTCCTCCTCCGGCCCCCAGCCAGGCGGGGGTTGGAGCCCATCTCCTAACCGCTCTCCATCCTCTGCAGGAGATCATGCGGGACTACATCCAGAAGCACCCCGAGCTGAACATCAGCGAGGAGGGCATTACCCGCTCCACCCTCACCAAGGCCGAGCGCCAGCTCAAGGACAAGTTTGACGGACGACCCACAAAGCCGCCTCCGTGAGTCCTGTCCCTCCCCGTCTGGGTGCGAGGGCCGTGTCCCGCTCCGAGTGACCACTTCAGGGTCAGCTCAGGCAGACACTGGGTCTTGCTAACGAGGAAACTGGGGGCTCTGCCTGGCTTTGAGAGCCCCGATTGTTTCTGGGACCATGGGCAAGGGCTGTCGATGACCCCATTAAACCCTTAAATACACAGTAAATACACATCTGAGAGCTGTTCAGGGTGTGCTCCGGGTTAGGGCTTAATCCAGCCTCCAGCATCCCTAAAACCCAGACCGCTCTGTCACACTGCCCAGTACAACCCAGGGAGCAGCTGAGGCAGGTCTTGGGGGGGCTCTCAGCACCCAGCCAGCCCCACAGAGGGGACGTGAGCGGTGCAGGTTGTCCCTGACGCTAGGTCTCTCTGTGGGTTGCAGGAACAGCTACTCCCTGTACTGTGCAGAGCTGATGGCCAACATGAAAGACGTGCCCAGCACCGAGCGGATGGTGCTGTGCAGCCAGCAGTGGAAGCTGCTCTCCCAGAAGGAAAAGGACGCGTACCACAAAAAGTGTGACCAGGTGAGTGGCTGAGGGTGGACAGACAGGAGGACACCAGTGGTGTGGGGAAGAGGAAGAGGAGGACAGGAGAGCTTGGGCTGCAGATCATGCTGGAAATGAGCCCCTCGCCCTTCTTCTCTGCCTTTTCTTGTCTTGACCACCAGTTCCTCCTGAGGTCCTCGGTCACCTCCTGTGGTCCTCTGTCCCCCCAGTCCACGTGTGTGGGACCAGCAGATGGTCCGGGTGGAGGATGAGGAGGCTGAGGCTGGGTCAGGGACTGCAGAGGCGGGGATGGAGAATCTCTGTGTAACCACGTGTTTCCATCTCCCTCCAGAAAAAGAAAGACTATGAGATTGAGCTCCTCCGCTTCCTGGAGGTGAGTGACGTGGGGGTGCCTCAGCCAGGAGGTGCTGGAGACCCCCAGCGCGGGGAGGGAGCTGAGCTGGTTCAACAGGGCTTGCACTGATGCTTGTCCTCTTCTGCTCCCCCCAAAACGTGGCTCGACCCAGCCGTGGGTGCTGTGCAGAGATGTTTGTGCATAGTCTTGACCCTTCCCCAGCCCTAATGCCTGACCCAGTGTCTTCCAGTTGAGTACTGGGGACGGGTGGGGAAGCTGGGGGTTAGCGGAGGGCTGGTACCAGAGGAGGGGTTGCCGGCAGTGGCTGTGGCTGATCAGGCGGCACCGTCTCTCGCTTCCTTCCCTCGGCTGGGGCGTAGGTGGGGGGAGCTGCACTGGGGCTGTCCCGGTACAGTGCTCAGCACCCGGGCGGATGTGACGTGGCCTCGGCTGCATCTGCAAGGGCAGGGGGTGGAAAACCCAGATCCAGGCACCTGCCCACCCTGCCTTTGCGGGGAGAAGGCAGACGAGACCAAGCCAAGGAGGGGACAGAGCTGGGGAAGAGGGTTCCTGGCCGGTGAGGAGGGTGACACAGGCATAAGAACCCCCAGACTGCGCCCCCAGGATTGCAGGGCCGGATGCTGGCCCTGGCTGGGGTAGCTTTTAGAGCAGGACAAGGGAGTGTGTTAGTTCCCCCTCCCCGGCGTCCCTGTTTCCTGCCTGCATCTAAGCCTTGTTAGCAGCGTCGGTGTCTAACGGTGTCTC
>NW_010409129.1:8388-8651 GCF_000710305.1 Buceros rhinoceros silvestris
ATCAGCGGGTGCTAGGGGAGGAGAAGATGCTGGGCAGCAACCGGAAAGGGGCGACGAGTCCTGCGTCCAAAAAGTCCTCACCAGAGACCGGCAAGGTGAGAGACGGGGCAGCACATCCCAGAGACATGGGACGGGGTTTGCTGGCCGCTCGGGGTGCTTTGAGGGCTTCATTCCTTGGTTTTCCTGCGGTTGGAGGCTCCCAGTGCACAGCTGGTCCCCCCAAGGGCTCGCACCCAGCCATGGCCGCATGTCCCGCCCGCAGG
>NW_010409129.1:8961-9247 GCF_000710305.1 Buceros rhinoceros silvestris
TGGTACCACCCCGACCCTTCTCGCCCATCTCCCATCAGGCATCTCTGGCAGTGTGAGGGACGCTGCTTGTCCTTGTCCTGCACTGCAGCTGGCAGACGATTGTCCCCAGGAGTGTCACCTCTCCAGTGGGCCACCCCGTAGGCGCTGGTGTCGGTGCCACTGGCTGTGCCCTCTCAGGGAGGGTCAAAAACCTCGCAGGGTCCTTGAGCTTCAGTTTAAAGGCTCCATGGTTTTCCTGGTGACGTGGGAGGCTGCCCTGGGGACAGCCCTGTGGGAAGCTCGGTGC
>NW_010409129.1:9280-9638 GCF_000710305.1 Buceros rhinoceros silvestris
AAGGCTCCATGGTTGTCCTGGGCACGTGGGAGGCTGCCGTGGGGACAGCACTGTGGGAAGCTCGGTGCTTGGTGGCCGGGGGCTTGTGCCCGGGTGCCCGTGCAGCTCCTCACCCCCACCGTGCCCCCCTTGCCCCCCACAGGCCAAGTACAAAGCGCGGGAGGCGGCGATGAAGGCGCAGTCGGAGAAGAAGCACGGCTCGGACAAAGACGGACAAAGAGGAGCGCGGGAAGCTGCCCGAGTCTCCCAAAACGGCCGAGGAGATCTGGCAGCAGAGCGTCATCGGGGACTACCTGGCGCGTTTCAAGGTGAGGAGCGGGCTGGGGAGGGAGCTAGGAGCGGGACTGTGCTCCCAGCA
>NW_010409129.1:9697-9904 GCF_000710305.1 Buceros rhinoceros silvestris
CAGTGCTGGGGGCGGTGGGCAGGATGGGGCTCAGCCCGAGAGTAGGTGCCTCGCGGTCCGTGGCAGAGCCAGCGGTAGCACCTTGGTGTCCTGGGCATGTCTCATGCGGCGCTTTGTGCCACAGAACGACCGGGGGAAGGCACTGAAGGCCATGGAGGCCACTTGGAACAACATGGAGAAGAAGGAGAAGTTGATGTGGATCAAGAA
>NW_010409129.1:10202-10504 GCF_000710305.1 Buceros rhinoceros silvestris
GCGGGCCCCTCCGTGCTCCACCAACTCCACCAAGAAAATGAAGTTCCAGGGAGAGCCGAAGAAGCCCCCCATGTGAGTACCCAGGCTCTGGGGTCCCAGCAGCGGGATCCAGCGGGGCCAGGCAGGCTGGTGCTGAAGAGCCTGAGGTGGAGGGAGCGCGGGCTGGGCCGCGGCGGGGATGGACAGGGGTTGGAGGACACCTCTGTTCTCGGTGCACGCCGTCTGATCCGGTCTCTGCGCTCCCCTCGCCCACCTCCTTACCCCCCCCCCCCCCCTCCCAGAACCGGTGACAAAAAATTACT
>NW_010409129.1:10706-12342 GCF_000710305.1 Buceros rhinoceros silvestris
GGCAGCCGCTGGCAGCGCATCTCCCAGGGCCAGAAGGACCACTACAAAAAACTGGCAGAGGAGCAGCAGAAACAGTACAAGGTGCACCTCGACATCTGGCTCAAGGTGAGGGATGAGCCCCGGGGTGGGTGGCTCTAGGGGCGGTGGCTCTTGGGGTTCCTTGGCACAGGCTCTGCTCACAGCCTTCCTATGGGAACCGCCGTCTCCAGACCCTTCTTTTGGCGTTTGGTAACTGAAAGGGGCTTGAAAATAAAAATACACGGGGAGAGGGTGCCCTGTGCTAGGGTCTTTCCCCGCTCCGTGCCTGCCTGACCGAGGTCTCCCCTGTCTCTGCAGAGCCTCTCGCCCCAGGAACGAGCTGCCTACAAGGAACACACTTCCAACGTGAGTATCCAGCCAGCAACTCCACGGGGGGGTCCAGGGGACTGGGGGCTGGGCTGGGCTCAGCCCTGGGTGAGCTCAGGCTGTGGGGGAGATGAGCTGAGCTCAGGAGAGCCCCACAAAGGGGCTCATTCCTCCCCGTAGCAGCTCAGCAGTGGGGTTTCCTCCCTGCTGCGCGCTGGGAAGGTGCTGAGCTCGAGCCCTCCAGCTCTAAATGTTCTCCTCTCCCTGCAGAAACGCAAGAGCATAGGGAAGATCCGAGGCCCCAACCCCAAGATGAAGCCAACGATGCAGTCAAAGTCGGTGAGTGCTCCGCGCTGGGGACACCCACACCCTCCACCCGGGGGAGGGCGTCCTGGGGGCACCCAAAGCTCTCCTGCTGCTCCACGCCTCATTCCTGGTGCTTTCTGCTGCTCTGCCCTTCCCTCGAGACAAGAAACCAAGGGTCCTCCCACATCTGGGCTCAAATCTCTCCACATCTGGGCTCAGAACACACCCAGGTCTGGTTCTGCCCCTCCCTGCACTCTACAGTGTCCTCTTGGACCTTCTCCCAGAGCCTTTTTGGGGCCGTTTGTAACGTAAACGGCTCCTGGGCAGCACGTGGGGTTGGAGCCACCCGACGCCGCTCGGTGGATGCGGGAACCCAAAGCCTGGTGCCCAAGGACGGGGTGGTGCATCCGTGGGTGTCCCGGGGCGCCCACCCACAACCAACCCCTTCCCGCCCCTCAGGAGTCGGAGGATGACGATGAGGAGGAAGAGGAGGAGGAAGATGACGATGAAGACGAGGACGACGATGATGACAATGGCGACTCGTCAGAGGAAGGTGGCGATTCCTCAGAATCGAGCAGCGAGGAGGAGAGCGAGGACGGGGACGAGGTGAGGCCACGGTGACTGTGCCACGGGGAGGGTGGCGGGGCTGCGCCCCTCAGGAGTCGGAGGATGACGATGAGGAGGAAGAGGAGGAGGAAGATGACGATGAAGACGAGGACGACGATGATGACAATGGCGACTCGTCAGAGGAAGGTGGCGATTCCTCAGAATCGAGCAGCGAGGAGGAGAGCGAGGACGGGGACGAGGTGAGGCCACGGTGACTGTGCCACGGGGAGGGTGGCGGGGCTGTCCCGGGCCCCGCTCTGCTCCTTTACCGCTCCCTCTGCCCCCCTCGCCCCCTGTCACCCTGCTCCGGGGCCGGGGGACAGCCAGACCCAGACAGGGCCGCAGCCCGGGAGCCCTCGGGACGCAGGGGGACGCGGGG
>NW_010409129.1:12588-12815 GCF_000710305.1 Buceros rhinoceros silvestris
GAGGAGGGGGCTGCGGAGAGCCCCCGGCGAGCAGCGCAAAATCTCCTCTTTTTCCTGGAGGAGACATTGAGTCTGGTCTCGGCTCCGTTTGCGCCAGTGCGAGTGCCGAGTAAGTCACCCGAGTTTTACACCGGTGCAACTGAAACCGGACTGTGCTGGATGGCGCTGGGGCCAGAACCCGGGTCCGTGCCGTGGGCTCACCCCGGGACAGGTGAGGCCCGTCCACC
>NW_010409130.1:0-7289 GCF_000710305.1 Buceros rhinoceros silvestris
GGGGGGGGAATGATGGGGCAGGGGGGGTGGGGTGATATGTAGATTCAAACCATTTCTTAATGGCAAAACCTCAGAGGCCATGAGCAGATAAACTCAAAACATCACTGAAGATCAATGACATTGGGCATCATGCAGAACAAAATGTTGAAAAGTCCAGAGGCATGACTACCCATTAGCATCAAATCCAGCATCCTCAAAATTCTCTTTTTTTTTTTCTTTTTAAAGAACCAGATTTGTTAAAGAAATATGTAACTTCCAGGTGGCAGCCACAGTTTCTCAATAGGATCAGCATACAGGCTTAAAGTTTTCATTTTTGAAGTGATGATGACAGCATTTAAGACATTGCATCTTGACTTTGAACAGTGACTACTGAAATTTTTGACAGAACATAATTCTGAGTCTGAAGAAATACATTTGTTGCTCTTTTTATGGTGTTTTTTTTTTCTTTTTTCTGTTTATGTCAGTGTTGGAAATTATGACTATTGAGTGACATCTAGTGGATATGATGCTGAATACCAATATCTCAAAGGTAAAAAACATTTTGAAAAGTCAAATTTGTAGCACTGCTAAAGGGACCATGAAATTAAAATATTATACATTGTGGCAACATACAGGAAACAAGCCAGGAAGATAGAATCCAACTCTTCAAGAAAAACAAAACTTGAGCAAATCTAAATGTGTCAGATTCCCCTTTTTTAGATCCCTGTATCTCTCATGTATGAAAAACCCCATATTGCTTGCTGCACATTTTGGTTCTTCTACTGTACTTTCGTGTAATTGACATTTTAACCTACATACATATATCCTTTACCAGCCCACTCACTCTAAATCACAATCTGTCACATAGTAGCACTCGTATGCTGAAGAGGGGCTTCTGCTGTGTTTTTGGATTAATATTTTTCCTTTTTCATTTCCATTTTTCGCAATTCAGTATGAACATAACCTTAAGGCTTTCTGGCTACGGTAAGTCTGGAGCTGATATTCCAGGTTCCTTTGCAGTGAATTGATGACAGAAAAATTATAGATTTTTCCAAAGAGATTTTTGAAAAAGAATACCTGAAATACTTGTCTGCCTTAAGTATCTTTTTTTTGGGAAAATGTATTTCTGGGAAGAAGATATTTCAGAAATTGAGATATAAAGACTTTAATTTTTTAAGGTGAAGGAAAAAAGGTATCACTGAAAGCTTTTATATCCTGAAAATGTGATTCATCAGTTGCCCTACGGTTTGCTTAACTTTACTGATCATTAAACATGTAATTTTGAGCTCTGGATTTTTCTCCTTGGCCACAGAACCCCTATAGGGTTCTGTAGCATCTTTTAAGCTCCCACCTATTAATTCTATTTTATCCAAGTTTGTAAAAGTAAATTTTTTTTTTTTTTACATGTTTAAATTGTATATAATAAATAAGACTCTAGATAGGACAAAACACTGCTATACCATTGAGAAGTTAAATCCAAAAGTCACTATTGTGGGAATTCAGGTGGAAAAGGTAGAGAATAATACAATTACTCCTGGATTATTATGGGGAAATATATTATATGTAGTCAGAATGCTGAGACAAATCTTTTAATCTATTGTATCTATTCTACAGATAAATTAAATGTAGATTAGACAGATATGGTCAGTAAAGAATACACTAAAAGTAGAGAATAGAGTGCAGTGAAGTCAGTGATTTTACACTGACTCTTGTACTTGATACGGTTTTTAAATTAATAAATTGGGTTTTAGAGACATATGCTGCTTTGGTGTATCTATTGTTTTGAGAATCGGCATGCTGCACCTTCATCGGTATCCACTCACTGATATTCCCATCCCAACTCCCCACCTAAGTCTAGTAAGATGTTTGGGGCACAGACTGCAGACATTCCAAGATACATCCCTCCTGAAGATGCTGCTCTATGTCCTTCACCCTGCCATACTTACCTGCAATCTCATGCTTCTTGGAGCAGTCACAAGGGGAAGCTGGAGCTGTCTCAGTTACTGGTCCTGCTCAAATCAGAGCCAGAAGGCCTCAGTCTTGTGGCAGGTGGTTTGCAAATCTGCAGCCATCTGGTAGCAAAATTTCAAATAACTGTTCACAAGCCACTGCACATTCCTACCAATGAGCATGTCAGAGTGCAGCAGAGCTTCATCCATAATGGTCTATTAAGACTGGGAAATCAATACCAAATACCCATCAGAGGTGGAGGGGTGGACTGCAGGCTGCAAAAAAGGATTTAGAGGTTATTCAGGTTTTAACTTTATTGCCCCCTCCTCCTCCACTCACCTCCCCAGCTGGAATACAGTGGCAGTTTATCTTTAAAAGAATTTGTATTTGATTTATTCTTGTCTTTCTATAGAACCTGCACTGTATTTGCATGCAGATATGCCTCTTCATAATAACTGCTTGTCTTTCTTTGACATCTTGTACTTGCATGTATGCTGGAGCTAAGCTTCTGTTTTAGAAGAATTGACATTTTAACGATACAAGTCTAATTTCTCTTTCTTTGTATATCATGTTCAGATTCACTGAATGAATGAACTGAGTAGCCTAATCTTTATAAAAGTTATGTGTTACGGATGAACTAACTCCGTCGATATCAAATTTGCTTTTGTAACACAGGATCAAAATTAAAAAAAAAAAAAAATCTTCATTCAGAGGATCTTGCTTGTAAGTCAAAGTTTTCTTTCCCACAAACATTTCAGTGTCCAGCTATTAGGACTTGAAAGTGAGCTGCTTCCTTATTACGGACATATTTGATTTTATTAAAAATACGTACCAAAACATATTCAAATTCTGCCAACTTTGAAAATGTACCTTCTGTTTTGTGATTCCTTGTGTTTGTATTCAACCCACTTTTAAATATAACATTTTCTCAAACCTTTGCTTTTTTTGAAGAGGAAATTTGTGACAGTTTTAGAGGAAAGTTTTAAAAACCTGTGAACCTCCTGATACTCATAAATGAAAAAGTGAGGAAGCAGGACCCACACTTCCGATCCACCCTGAGGAGAGTTGTGTGGTTAACATATATACACACATACATATATATATATACACATACAACTCATGAGTTAAGAGGTGCTTTGCCTAACACCGCTGAAAAAAAGCTGAGACCCAAAGCTGCAGGAGAAGCCACGTCTGCCCCAGAAAGGCAGATTGAACACTTTGTGCTATAGCACTGCTAGCGCTGGACAGCAGAGGGATTTACAGGAGCCCACTGAAGAGACAAGTTCCCGTTCAGTGCTTGCTGTTGCTGTAGCTGAAATACTCCGGCAGCCTTTTAGTGAAATGAACTTTGAAGTATTAATATAACCTCTTGACTCAGCTGCATGATATGTCCCTAGTAGATTACCGAGCATCATATAGAGATTCTTTCACTTGCTCTCTATTTTACCCTAGCCTTCATCTCTGATGTGTAAACTAGCACGTATCAGGAGACATTTCTACACAATGCTTGCATTGCTGACCCCTTCTGTGGAGGTAGGAAACAATACTCCGCCTTGAAGAGCTGGGGCAAGCTATGGCCTACAGGACTCTTGGCTCATGGGTTTCAAATCAGTGCTGCTCATGATTTCAGACCACTGCTCAGTGGCAAGCTGAGCTGTTGCACACAAATGGGGTGTCCTCTATGTGAACAGTAGGACCTTACTGGGGAAACATAAAAAATGCTAACAAAAATGCTGCTGCCACAAGCCAGGGCAGCTGGATACTAACAGCTTCTTTTGAGCCTCACAACCCAAGGACGTGGATCCAAAGAGCAGCTGAAAGACAAGGTACACTGGCTTAGGACTTGGAGCCATGCTGATGTGGCTTGCGGACTGGAGCTGATTCACACCTGGAGGACTGGGATTGTGCAGCACTGTTTACACCTGCTATTAGTCTGAAGATGTCTCTTTATGGCTCTGGACAAGTGTATGGTACCATATAACAGTATTCAGTTCCCAGGAACAGCCCAGGGAAAAAGACAGAGCTCCAAACCTGTACGAGGTTTGCTGGAGAGCTGAGATTTTTTTGGTGATGTTGCTATTTTAATAGCCAATCTGGACACCGACTGTGGGGGTTTTCTTTTGTTGTTTTAATCTTTGTTTATCGAATTGGACTGGCCTGGACCACAAAGTCCAGGAACCACTTCTGAGATTATGCACTTTCCCTCCTGCCACGTACAAATACAGGCACATTTTCCTCAGAAAAGAAAGGCAAGACAAGTCCTGTTTCATGGTAATTTTACAGAAGGGGAATTTTTAAAATCAGCTTTCTGAATGTGATATTGTTAACAGCATGGATACCTGATGTTTAAAAGGTTTGGGCATTTGTATTTATTTATTTATTTTAGGGATCAATATCTTATCTACTTCAAATACTGTTAGACTTGTACTTGCCAAAAAAGTTTCCACTCCAAATCTATTTTTCTCTCTGCACTTACATGAAGAGTTTCCGCTTTCAGCTATTTAGCTATTGATGGTTCAGAGTAAAAATAGAAAAACAATTTTCTTTTTTTTTTTTTTTTTTACTGCTATTAAGCTTGCAATACCTGTGGTTTTAAGTTTTGTCTCAGTGACTTGAAACCTTACTTGGATACTCATTCACAGTGTAGATTTGTGAAGATAAAAGACTTGATGCCACAAGTTCCTGTTCTCATAATGGGAATAACTGACATCTTTCTTTTCTTGTTAAGCACAATTTGGGAAACAAAAAAAAGATGAGCTATAAAATTATTTCCCCAATGTAACTTTTCCCCCCTTTTTTGATCAGGAATCTCTGATCCTGCAAATCAACCCTTGAAAGATAATTCCTTTTGCTGTGCCAGATCCCACTCTCATTAAAGCCAGATGTTAGTCATCCATTTCTGATTTCAGCAAACCTACCTTTTGCTGAAAATGTCTTGATGAAAGTAACTTTTAAAACTCAGGAGCAGTGTGGTGTTGCTTTCCAGTGCATTGCTTTACAGATATCCAGCCACATACAAAAAGAGTCCCATTCAGAAAAATGCTTCATACCAAAAATGCAACAGGGATAGATGATGCAGTGCTGAGACTGTGTTGTTGTGCTGCTTTCTTTATTAGTATCATCTTGACCCACGCCTGTGATTCCAACAAATCACCTGGAGGAAAGCAACAGACCTGAAAAGTAGAAAACCTGACTAATTCACTTTTGAGGCATCACAGGAAGACAAACATTTCCTCCCTTTTAGCCTCAGTGACTGGAGGAAGTCTGCAGTTGTACAGGATGGAGAGTTCTTGCAAAAGTTTGATACTGAAAGTCAAGTGAGAGCCATGCTGTTCACTGGCACGAGGGAATATTAAAAAACGTAAGTATAATTATCCTTGGGAAGGTCAGAAATATCATTCTCGTTAGCTAGTAAAAGGTGTCTTCTAGAGCATATGTGTGTGTTTTATGGTATTTTTTGACTTTCAGTGGTTGCCAGAGTGAAATCTTTCCATTTTAGTTACATTTTACAACAATCGTAGAATCATAGAATGGTTTGGGTTGGAAGCGACCTTAAGGATCATCTAGTTCCAATCCCCCTGCCATGGGTAGGGAGGTCTTCCACTAGACCAGCTTGCTCAAAGCTCCATCCAACCAGAGAGGTAGCATCCACAGCCTCCCTGGGCAACCTGTTCCAGTGCCTCACCACCCTGAAGAAATACTATGATAACTTTTATTTACTGAAGGTACAAATAAAACAAGACAGGCCTCTAAGACCTGAAAAAGAGACAGACTTAGAAACTGGTAATGCTTATTTTATTTTGTACAAAAAACTTAGCAGCAATTTCTTTCTTTCATTTCAATATTCTTCATAAGGTCAGCATTCAAATAGCCAAAAAACAAAGCTGGATTTTTTGTTTGTTCATTGTAAAGAACCCTTGCTGTCTCAGAGGGTTATACTAGAACTACAATTCAGGCAGACTCAGATGCTCAGCTTTCAGAATTATTAATACAAACAGTTTGGAAGTCTTTAAAAATGTATGCAATAAAGAAAAGAAGAGTACAAGGCTTTCCAGCTGAGCTGTACAAAAGTGTCATGGTCCTTGGAGGCATAGTCTTGTGCACATGAACTATGTCGGTGTCTTCACTTTTATTTACTTGTATGGGCAGAGCAAAGAAAGAGCATTTGCACTTCTGGAGCCATAGTTACTTCTTCCCTGCAGAGAGAACTAGAAAAAGGTTAGTAACATTAGCTGTGGCTGTACAATGTGCCAAAAGCAAAAATGTGTTATTCACAGACTGATCAATGATCATAAATCATAACAAGAAAATCAATTGTTTCTTTGAATCAGGATTAAGAACAGCTAGAATTACTCGCAAAAAGGCCACAAGCAGACAAGAAGAGCCAACAGCATAAGCAGATGAACAAATCAACATGAACTATATTGTTCTTCCCATTTTCTGTTGGTCAGCAAATAAAAATACAGAAACAAGGTAGCAGCCTGTTTTTCTGTGTCAAGAATCTCCAATGTTTAAATTAGGTTCATAAATTAAATTAGGTAAATTATTCTGTACTAGTTGCTGTTAAAATTGAGCACTGTTTACAGTTCATATCAATATATTATGCAATTACATTTGTGGCTTCACCATTCGTCATTAGTTTGCCTTTGGCATACCCTGTGGGTTTTTTACAAAAACTCTGTTTAAAATATCTGCCTTTCCGTACAAAGTCCAACCATGAAGCCAGTGATTTGAAAGTATAACCAAACAGAATTGCTTTTCAGAATAGTGCTCTGAAAATTTACAAGCTGTCAAGGTCAAACTACGAAGGTACAATAAATGAATATAAGACTGGGGTAGACTTTATTTTGTGAAGGGAGAATACTTGTAAATCTAAATCCTATCAGCATATAGTCTTCCAGTATTGACAATAGCTCTCCATGTCTCTGCTTTTTCTGGATGGCAGTTGGTTCCCACTGTGATCTTCAGAAGACTCTGCAAGAATTTATTGCAACAGTACAAAATGATCATGTGAAAAATCCATGGGCAAATCTCTGGGTGCTGTTATACCATCCTCCTCCATATGTTGGCAATTTTCAGGATGATTGGAAAAGTTTTATTATTTATTTATAATCTAGATTTAAAAAAAAAAAATAGAATAAAATAAGCATTTTGCTCACTTGATTGTGATGATTCCTCATTTTCCTATTCTTCTTCTCTTTCCATTCCCTTCCCTTTGGTTTTCTTTCTCCTTTTTCTCTTTTTCTCCTCATTCTTTCCCCTTTTCCTTTACCTTTCCCCTTTTCCCTTTTTCCTTTTCCTTTCCTCTTTTCCCCCTTCTCTTTCCCCTTTTTTTTTGAGCCTTTTTTTTTATTATTTTT
>NW_010409130.1:7432-7803 GCF_000710305.1 Buceros rhinoceros silvestris
TTTGCTTTTACCACAGCAAGACAAATCAAGTTTTGAGGGAGAGGTTGTAGAGTCTTTGGCTCTTTGTGGAAATGATCATCACGGAGCCTCAGGGAATGTTTACTGTAAGAACTCACACTGTCATTGATGGTTGTTGTTGAGTTATAGGCAAAGACAATCTTTATCTTCAGCATTCATTATTCAATGAAGTTAAGCATTTTTTAACAATATCAAGCAAAAGGCTCAGGTTAGAAAAAGTGGACATGACATATTAAGGGCAAGGCAGTCCATCTTAGCAAAATCACACCTAACCATAAGGACTTCATAGTCCAGCCAAAACACATGGTTTTAAACAAACAACATTTTATTTTATTTATTTTATTTTATTTTAT
>NW_010409131.1:0-10796 GCF_000710305.1 Buceros rhinoceros silvestris
TCCGCACGGCAAGGGGGTGCCCATGAAAGAGGTGTAGGAACACTGGTCCACTGAAATCACAGAGCCTGCATTCATTTAAACACCTCTCTACTAGTCTTCTTTAGATGACTTTGCCACAGTTGTCTCAGTGTAATATCCAACATGCAATTTCCATGTTTTCTTATGTGCTGTGGTGTCAAACATCCTTGATGTCATGCTAATTGAATGATAGGCATTCGTGAGTTTTAATGTAGGCGGTACAAAGTCAGTGGTCGCTGAACATTCACAGATCCTGATAAAACAGTGTGCTGTAGACAAGCTCAGCTCTGAATTAATAACTTTTTTTCCCAATGAATCAAAACAATACATTTTTTCTCCAAGTTTTCATGTCTTGGGTACTGCATATTAACAGAAGAGATACTTGAAAATGTCACCAATGTTTCCACAGTTGTTACTATTATATACTGGAAATATGTTTGTTGGGAAAGAGGTAGTATGGGCTTGTTTTGACATGTGTTAACAGTCCTTCTCCAAACAAATGGTGTCCTAATAAATAACTAAATCAAAAACCTTTTTCTTAGAACCATAGAATCAACTGGTTAGAATAGATCTTTAAGATTGTCGAGTCCAACCGTTCACCCTCCACTGGCAGGGTCCCTAAACCTGGTCCCTCAGCACCACATCTACATGTCTGTTAAACACTTCCAGGGATGAGGACTCCACCACCTCCCTGGGCAGCCTGTCCCAGTGCTTCACATATATTAAGTAATCTAGTTCCTTAATAAGTAAAGCTTTTTCTTCTTTTACCTCATTTGTTAATTTGCAGAAGCTATAGTGTCTGAAAGCTGTGTGTTCTTTTGAACTCAGCAAATGGTGCCATTTACAATACCATTATCTCATTAGTAAAAGTAACATTACTTTGAAATTGCTTTTTATCCGTTTGACTTCATCTCAGAATCTTCATTAGGTGAAAAGAAAAAAAAAGAGTATTATTTTGAATTGAATGTATATTACTATCCTTATTCCCACTTCAAGGGTAAGATAAATGTTTGATACATTAAACAATCCTAAATTACAAATATTTAGATGGCAGCCTCAAGACAATGTCTTTGCTAATGAAGACTTTGAGTCAGAAGTATTCCAAGGCTGGAAATAAACAGAATCTCTTTGAACTAAAATTACATTTTATTGGGGGAGACATTATGTCAAACAGCTGTCTACATATTTTCTATGCATTCATTTTATGACTCGTCATGTCATATAATGGATATTTTACTATCCGTAGGATTTTTGTTTGTTTCATGTAATGAAATTAATTTCTTTTAGATTTTGTTGCAAAGTAATTTTTTGGTAGGTTGAGGGCTTATTTTGATTTACAACCTGAGCTATGAGTAAATGAAACACTTCTGTTTCCATGCAGAGGAGAAGTGATGGACAAGAAGTGTTGAGGATATGGTGTAAAGGGCAGTGGTCTAGATTCAAGCAGGGAATGGTAATAAGTGGGTTTATAATGAATGTGTGGATTTCCTGTCAATGGAAACAAGTTCTTCTATAGCTTTGTGACCAGTTTGGTCGAGGTAAAAACCACGGTCTGATGACGATAATACACTCCCTTACCCCACCAGAGACAGGGGAAGGGAGAAAAGAACTCGTGAGACCTCTAAAATGCTTTTTGGAAAACTGAAACAAACTTTAATAACACTACAAACAAATATATATTAAATACAAAGGAAAAGAGTGAGATATTGAGGGTTTTGGGAAGGTGAGGGTTAAACTGAAAGCAAAGACGGACCGCGGCAGCGATCCGAGATGGCGGCGGCCACGTGGTTCTGCCGCGTGAACAAAACACAGAGACCCGCGCAGTGACGAATCACCCAGCAGCGCGAGATAGAGCGGAATTGGCACAAAGTCCTACCAGTCTCTGTTGCAGAATGAGGCAAAGCAAAAGCAAACAGCTCTCGGGTGTGCGGGCAGTCCGGACTTTGCTTGGCAGGGCTCCAATGCGGGGCTCCGATGCGGGGCTCCGATGCTGCGTGCCGAGGCGGCACGGCAGCTTTTCCGTCAAAAACAGCTCAGTCGTTCTCGCTGTGGTGAATGCGGCGGCGACAGGGCTCAGCAGCAGCAGCTCCAGTGGTCTCCAGTTCTGCATAGCGCGCGCTGGTGGCTATGCTCGCGGCATGCGGTGGCAGTTCCCGGCGCCTCAGCAGCGGATCCCAGTTGCTCAGCAGTGGTTCCCAGCGCGGCTCGCGCTGGCAGGGACAGATCGTGTCCCGAAAAGCTGCGATGGTGCCGGAGAAAGCACAGCTCGGTGGCGGTACGGGGCGACTGGCGCAGGGTGAGCAACAGTGGTCCCAGGGGTGGCCGAGAGTGCAGAAAGACTGCCTTAATGCAGGCACTGCGCGGCTTTTTAAAGCAGCAACGGTGCGAAAATCGAACAGACCAGCGAAAATTTTTAACCAATGAAAAATGGAGATGCAGCTTACATCAAACGGTAGGGAATACCAATTGGCTAGTTTAAAGCAAACTTCTTTTCTGAAACAGGAGAAGTTGCTAAGCCATCACAAGCTTCCCCATTAGAAGGATTTTAATACCTTGCACTCCATTAGCATTAACATACCTCATAAAAATCTAACACAAAAAGAACACGCTATGCTGCGTGTTTGAAGAATATTGATGTCTACTAAGTACACAAGTACTAAGTACAGCTCAATAGAACAGAAGATACTACAAGTCTTAAAAGGTTTTAAATCTGACATTATGACTCCACTCCATGTTTAAAAAATCCCAAACCACCACCAACAGAATAAAGGCAAAAGACAACACTCCATGTTAAAAATATTAAAATCAAATTAAATTGTCATGAATAATTTTGATATTATAATAGATACTGTTGATATTATTGCCTTGTTTCTTTCAAATTGTTACTGACCTGTAGTTAGGAAAAGTTTTATCTGTTTCTGAGTTTGCTTTTAGCATCTGATCCATTAAACACAAATTTTCTTCCATTGGCTTTCACATAATTTGAGACATGTCACCCTCACATACGCAGAGCTCTCACAGTTAACCAAATTCTAAAATGTCTTTTTTTATTATTAAAAAGTTGTATATGAATTTTGAAGAGAAGAATTTGAGACTTAAGGGAATAGATTAGAAGAATTTTGAAATAATGAGACACAAATTTAATACTCTGGTTATTATTCCATGATTTCATTTTCTATTAAAAAAAATGGACAATATAATAAAAAAATATAAACATCCACACACTCTCCTTGCTAAATAACAAATATTGTTCTGGAAATAATTTGTTTGGGAAGTAGTGGTAAAGCAAGAATCAATGTTTTAATTTCTTCACACAAATAAATATTTACCTAGGAGATTGTGAGGTAGATGTCTTTTTGCCTCTCAGGACTACATATAAAATTTTATGTAGTTCCTTATCTTTATTGAAAATGACACGACAAATTTTTACATATTAGAACAATATGCCACACAAGACAACAAAGACTGGAAAGCATTCAAGGTGTCATTTGCTTAGCCTGGATCAGGTAGAATAGGAATCTGAGACTCTTATACTGCACTTTTATCTGCCATGGTTTTAAGTGCTTTGTAAAATAACATACATGATTTCTACCAGTAAAGAAATACCTTCTGTGGAATGATGCTTTCAGAAGAAATGAAAATCAGTTTCCAATTAAGTGCCATCACCGACCTCTCCAGAGATATTTTCTTTGTCTTACTGATGCACTGCAGGTGTTATGCTCAGGCTGAGGAAAGGGTGGAAAATACAAATAATTTCCCACACCATTGTTATCTCTTTTTTTTCCATATTGTTAAGGCTGACATTGCCTTCTTAATGCCTGCATTTCCCATGGAGAAATATAAAATGCTTTAAGTGTCTCTTAAGAAAGGAGAGAAAAGGAAAAGAAAGGGGAATTTATCATAAGCGAGGAGGTTTTGTCCCAGGAGTGTTTTTACATGTTAACAGTGACTGTTACTGCTTTTGAAGTGGAGAAATGTAACACTGTATTTCAAACTTCACAATTCATATTTTCTCAAAATCCTGACAAATTGCACAGAATCAATATGAAAGGTCAGTACCGCACTTGTGGGATTAGAATATTTACATTTCTGACATTGGTATTAAGAATCTCTCTACAGTGGACACCAAATTATTTTACAGCACCTTCCCAAACAATTTTATTTCAGAAGGACTGCAGGTGAATCAGCTTCACTTTGAAAACTGCTGTGCCCTAAACTAAGCTGTTCAAAATACTGTATTTTCAAGGGCGCCTTGTCAGAAATCCAGTGTGATCATAAATCGGCTTGAAAATTCCCTTCTCTATCTGAGATCGTTGGTAAAACACGGCATACAATAAAACCCCTGTATGTCAAAAGTGCAAACTTTCGTCTAGATCAATCATACTGGCAAACAAATAGATTAAATCTGTGGTGTTTGCTCAGTTATTAAAACTCTGAATTAGATCCAGTAATTTCATGAGACAGAACAAAGATTTAGCTACCCATATCTCCATACTATAGCATTGATGTGTTCCAGCCATTCCAGACAGTCTTTAGTTGGGTCCAGCTGTTTTTGGACTGATCTTTCCAAACACACACATTATATCTGTGAAGACAATTCAGATACTTGCAGAATGAAGAGGTTCTACTTGCTTTGTACATTTTCTTTTCTGTGCTAATTTTTCAGTTTTAAACTGAATCTGAACTCCATTCCATAGTACTCTGTCAACAGCTACTACTAAATGAGTCTTTTCTGCAAAGACGGTAATAGACACTATGAAAGCCAAAGGCCGTCCCAGTCTCCTTGAATAGAGAGATCCAGACAATAACATAGTTATGATGTGGCCGGATTTGGCGTTTGCACTGGTATGGCTGTGTGTTCTTAGCTATAGCCTACAAATGTTGTCTGCCCTCATGGCAATTTCACTCAGGCTATGGATTGGAAAAGAAGTGTGCAGACAAAGATGGAACCATTGTTTTATGCCAGAGCTCACCAAAGCAGAATTGGAAATTTCTGCACCAAGTGAATGTGGGTTTACCAATTCTGCTGCTTCTGATGGTAGTCTACCATTTCTGAACATCTGACTGTCCAGATGGAGATGCTGGAAACATGGCTAATCCTTATAAATTAACTGTATGATGTATGTGTGACAGGACCAAGTGAAATGGAACAGCAACATGAGATGGATTAATATATCCTAATGGTAGCAACTGTGGAAATGGCCTCCTGTTTGTTTTTGTTGTATTCAGGACAATAAAAATTTACATTTCAAAAATTATTAAGATACAGTGAAGTATATAACTACCCAGTTCTCTTGACATTTGAGAGTGAACAGAGAGAAGTGAATTATTCTGAAGCAGGATAAGTCAGGCATTTTAATTTGTCATTACTTAAGTCCACAAGGCTGGCATGAAATGCTACCTTATCTAATAGTGGTTATGCAGAAAAACACAGCTCACTTTTTTGTTTTACTATAACTTTCTTTGATCATGTTTCTTAATTCACGTTTCATCTGCTCTGAGAAACCTAAGAATCCATGTATTAACTCAAAATCCAGGAAAAATAAAAGTGGGTGGTACTTTGAAAGGTAAGACCACATCCAGATGAAAAATATTCTCTGGATGGAAATTACACATGCATTAATGATTAGAATTGGGTTATTAGCTCAGCTAAATTTATATAGAAGATGACTTATTTTAAACCAGTATTTTTGTCCCCAGTTTATTTTCATGGTGAAACAGAAATTAAGGAAAAGACATTCTTTTTAAAACAAAAAATTGTTTTCTGAGTATTTCAAACACCCATTAAAATATATTCCACCCATTTATCCAAATTTTGAACTAAGCCCATCCAAATTTTTAACTCAAGTAGGAAAATAAAAGACATTAAAACTATTTTCCTTACATTCTGAGAAAACTTCACTTGGCTCCACACAGAAACTTCCCAAGACCTACTGTCTAAAAATGTCTAGTCCTTCTTGCAGCTCTGAGATATTTTGTCACAGATCTGCACATGGTTTGGTTCTTGTTGGTGATCTTGAGAAAACAGACCGATTTGGCTGAAAAAACTGGAACAAACACAAGCACTGATGGAGGCTGATAGCCAAATACAAACTGGTTTGCAGCTTATCACAAACACATTGCCAAAACGTTAGCTGCCAAGGCACATAAACTGTGTCCAGGCTCAGATGATGACTTTTGTGGGGCTGGGCCAGCTGTCTTAGTGAAATATCCTAACTGTGTGGAGGCCAAGGCATCATTCCCGAAGGACTGAGTGTTGACATTTTTGTTTGGATACGTGAAGGCCATCAAAGCCCGGCAAAGTTCTGTGAGTGAAACTGTACCTCCAGATGGTGATATGGAATGTTGTTGCCTGTGAAATATCCTGAATCACAAAAGTTACTCCTGTCTTGTTACACCACAACAACGCTGGTACCAGAACCACTGGCAATGAATGCCAGTGACTCATTTCCAGATAAGCATCTATATACCAATTAGTATTTTAAGAAACAATAAAGGCATAATTCTGTTTATCCTTTGCCAAACAGAAAGTCCGTCCTGCCCAGCGTGCCCTCTCCAGAAGTGAGTGCCAGCAGATGCCAGGAGGAGAACATGAAACAGCTCAGGTGTTATACCATACAGATATTGGATGGATTTTTCTTTCAAAAGTGAATCTGGTCACTTTTTCAATCCGTGTCCAGTTTAATAATTCACAAAGCAGTTTTTCAGGGAGATGAGTATTTTCATGGTGTAGTGCTTGAAATATCTCCTTTATGTTTGTATTTAAATACGTTTATGCCTGGTTCCATTTAATAGTTTTCTCATTAAATAACAAATTAAATTAGAGTTTATGACAAAAAAAAGGTCTGAATTTATTAACTTCCACCTTCCTTCACTGTAGAATGTAATTTAGAGTTCAGACTTAGTCTGTTATACTCTCTGCTAGAAACTTGAAAGTTACACCTATGTCAAAGTTACAGCTATGGACTTTTGAAGCACCAAAGTCATTATAAGTTGCATTGTTTTTTCCTTTTATTTATGATCAATTTTTCAAACTCGTGTTTAGATTAAAATAGGAACAAATCCATAACATGTTTTGTTATCAAACATGAATTCTGTCCTTAGGTTTTATTGTCATTGGACTGTATGTGATCGAGGTTATGCAAAGTATTTCTCTACTCACTTTAATACCTACTATATGACATTTAATCCATTATGTAAAAAAGAAATACCTAACAACTCCACTCAAGAAAATCACCTTCAACTAGAAAAAGGAGAAAGAAAATATGAAGCCATTTCAGTGGTTGAGGAAAATTTATGTCTCCTTTTCAGCATTCGAGGAACTTTGTGTATGATGAACCTATCATTAGAAATTTCCCATTGAGCATCAGAGGAAATCACACTGAGATGTACATTGACTTGCAGAAATGTTTTGGTGTCTGATCACATAAACTGTATAAACATGGATCTGCTCAGACCTTTGATAGGTTGAAGGCCCAGAACAAATAGAAAGCTTGAAGGACTGGGACCGTGTGTTCATGAGTGAAACGTGGCCTGAACTAACTTCAAGCTCACGTGTGTTCTAATTACAAGAGTTTTTGTCATGCTAAAATCAGTATGTGTTATGCCTCATCTCTATGCAGTACTGGAGGTTCTCCATGAAATAGCATGTATCTTCTCACTTCATCTTCCATGCAAAATCAGCAGGTGCACGGAATATAAACTAGCATGGGGTACCTCCCTGCAGCTTCCAATGCTTCCATACTCCTTATTTATTACCCTCTATACTGCCTGCGTTGCAAAGCTGGGAGTTATTAGCCATTAATAGCAACATTATTCTGCAAAGCGGTAAAACAACGTGTGCTTTTCCTGTGCTTCATTTTCCTTAATTCCTGTAATTATGTAGAATAGATGCTGCAAATATATTTTCTGGAGAAAAAAAAAAAAACCAAACCAAAACAAACCACCAAATCCATGTTCTTGGTGATACCATGCCAGCTATGTGCACAGTATTACTGCCAGTTCCTTGAAACAGTGTTGGTTAGAATTGTACCTTCCACGTTGCCAAATGCTACCAGTGATGATAAGCTATGCACATAAAACCCTCTAAATGAGATTCCTTAATCAGTTTTTAGATTATCTTTTCACATCTGAATTAAAATGTGTTTATTGTAAATAATATCTCCCCTGCCTTTTCTGGGCAAGGCAGAGAGTATTTAAAATGTTATTCAATCAGAGTGGAAACAAGCATGGATATGAAAGCTGCTGTTTAGAGGAGGTAGAATCACTCCAGATACTCAAAGAACATCACCCGTAAAAGGTCAATGATGCTGCTGTTTTGACAACCTCTTTTAGGCTAATCTCATAAAAAGGAAATATAAGCTGGCAGTTGTGTTTGTGATAAGAGGCGAAATGATTTTTTTGCATAATGATCTCTTTTTAAGTAACTTTATTTTTGCTTTCATTTGTTTTTACTTTATGCCATGTCATTTTTTTATGGGGTTTAGTGAAAAAAAAATACTAAGAACTGCATCCTTGACGGTCTCAAAATAAAATACTTTAATTTTGTCCTGCTCTCATTGGCAACTGGGCTGCTCAAGGAAGCAGAAATTTTGTGTACTCCAGTAGGGCACTGGATTTAAGCGCAGAGGTACCGTATATGGTAACGACTTAGTTGGTAGCTGACTTTGACAGATATAGTGAAGTACAATAAGAGGGAAGATCTGTTTGGAAGGACCCCCAACAAGAAGCTCAAAACAAGGCAATAAACATGAATAAACAGAATAGAATCAAGCCATTTGCTTTATAGTATGTCTTTTCTAAAATCTGATAGAATTTTCTTATTCTATCACCATCTAAGAAAGTTTCTTTTATAAATGCAGCATTTTTAAAAAGTGCAGATTTACAGGCAGATAAATTACAGAAAGTCTAAGACTATAGTTGCAGATCAAATCACTCTTTAATTTTAACAGGTTGCATTACTGTTGTGCAGATATTTATTTCAAAATAGACACCATTATTTTCTTCAAAAGGGAAAAGACACTCATGTGCATTTATATATGGACATAATAGTAGTTCATAAACATACCTAAAATGTAAAATATTAATGAAATATCTCTAACCTTTAGCATGAGGCAAAATATTGCAGGAAAATTTAAACTGGTTCACAGGACAACGAGGAAATTAATTCTACCTTGCAAAAACCTTTTTAGTTTGTGAAAATTATGCTAAAAAAAAAAATTTCTCTCTCGATTGCTTTTTATACTACCAGTACTGATGTATAATTAAGAGGATTATTTCAGTTTTGGTTAAATGTTTAACACTCACTTTGTTTCTTAAAGGTTAACATTCAACACTTTTTCTTGATTATTTTATTTTAAAAGTTCGCTTCAATAAAACATGTGAAATGTAGACTGACCTTCTTCTTCTTTTTCATTTTTTCCCTGGAGGAAAGAAAAATATTCTTATTTTGTGCTAAACTGTTTTGGAAGTGGAGGTATCAGATACATCAATCAAGGTCACGTTAAGTAATGTTCCTTTGCTCATATATTCAGTGAAATGTGTTTAAGTGACAGACACTTCACAGTGACCAACCAACCCTTCTGAAGAATCTGTTCTTACACATGAAGAAATGTTCCTTGGGGTTTGTATGTGACTCATGGCTGTGCCTGAAGGTAGGAGCTTCTTAAGCAAAGCTTTCTTGACTGCATAATGTTTATTACCATTCACTCAGGACCAAATTCAACCTGTATTAGTGTCCCGTATATGACATGTCGTAACTGAGCTGCTTCACAATGCTTTAACCTGATGCTATGTTAGAATTACCGTCTCACCCTCAAGTGGGATGTACATACCATTATTCCTTTACATGCTAATAATTGCGTCTGTTGTTTGCTGCCTGGAAATCAAAGCCTGTACAGCATAACTATATGTTTATAACTCTATGTTTATTAGTTTCTCGACATGCCACATACCACATGTAAGAAAATGCCAAATCACTGTACTGTGTATTAAATAAACTGCCCATTTTCCCATGAGTTGTTCCATCTGGGGGATGTATACTTGGCTCAGACATCTCTCTGACTTCAGAAAAGACAGGCTCCTTCAGATCACTGATCATCTCTGTGCCTGCGACGAATTGCTTGGATAAATTGCCTGCAAAATGTGGGATGTGAGACTAACCTTTCCAAGCTGTGCTTGGCCTTTGGACATACCTTAGACATGCAGCTGGCACACAAGAATCCCCACTGCAATCTCATTTTTCATGAAACAAATCAGAAATCAGTGGACAGAGCAGTGCAAATACAGATGATTTGAAAATCATGTCTGCAGATTTTAGGAGATTCCATTAAATTTTTACTATTACTCTTCTCCATTAGGACAATAAACAAAAATATTTGGTATGACATCACCATAAATGTGGACTTGCTTTTAGTTTCTTATTAATTAAGGATTTCTTACTAATGAAAAAAATTCAAAGTATTTATTATATACTCTTCCATGAAGTAGAGAAAATGAAAAAATAATAATAAAAAAAATTATGCAATGATGTTCTTGCAAATCTCCCCTTCATTAATCTCGTTTATATTCCCTCTCATTCTTGAAGAAGTACAAAAGCCTACATATGGGTTACTGAATGGGAAACAGCAAAGTGCTGAAGGATTACATCTGTTCTGCCTAATTAAAAAATATATTTTTGTGGCAGACAATGAATGGGGAATGTTATAGACATGGATAAATTCTGAGATTCCTGAGAGTGTGCTCCTTGTATTCCCATTATTATATATATTTATATATAT